>NW_021820915.1:0-138560 GCF_901001135.1 Rhinatrema bivittatum | reverse complement strand
ATAGAGGCAAGAAGACAGCCAAGGAATGATAGGTCAAGGCAACATAAAAAGTAACATGAAAACCCCATAGCATCATGAGAGGTGCAAAGCAGCCACCAAGGTGGTGAGCATATCCTATGTCTCCAAATGAAGAATGAAGGGTACATACCAAATTTGTACATAACAAAAAGCAGGAAGAAGCCAGAGGAAATCCCTGGAGGAGGCCTACTGTTTCTGGATGGCATCATTAGCTAAAGGAACTGGCTGTTGAGAGATGGGGTTAGTCTTTCCTTTTCCTGTGTATAATATGATTCTCAGCCTTGTCAATATTATCTGCCTTCTTCACCTCCTCACTGGACGTTAAGATGCTGACTAGAAGCACCAAATGTTCTTCAGCTACTAGCTGTTAATATCCTGTGATTCAGCACATCCAGTACATCCAGGACATGATTTTTCTTCTGAATCAGTTTTTGTAAATACTGCTTCTAACTTATGAAGAAGTAATAATGGAGGAGTACAGTTCTTGCTTTGGGTGCTGCACTTCTGCTGCATCTGCCTTTTACTGTGGTATAATCCATGAAAGGCTAAATAGTAGATGAAACCAAATATTGTAAAAACCGAAGGGAAAGAAGTTTGAAGTCAAAATCTAAGAGCATGAAACCATTAAAGATAACTAGATAAGATCTGTGTAAAGCATCAGATTCCCATGATAAGACCAAGAGATGGTACAAACCATAGGGGAACGTGATTTGGAATAATATTGAGAAGGAAGCCCCCTAAGGTGCCAAGAATGGCTTGGAGTGGTAGCAGCAGCAGTGACATTGGTGATTAAAATCAGAAATGGTAAGAGCAGAGCAACAGAACCAAAGAATGGCATACAGGCCCCAATATTTACAACAAGGGCAGGGGGAGAAGGAAGAATTGCAGAAAAACTCAAGGCACCAAGATGAACAAGGCAGTACCAAGATTGGCACGAAGGGCCCAAGGTTCCATAAGTAGTACAGTGAGTGTGCACAATATCGTAGTGCCAAGACAAGACCAAGAGTTGGGAAGTCAATAAGTCAGAAGGGGATTTGGAAAGAACCTCAAAAACAGACAAAGCAGAGGAGGAAAAACCCTAAAGTATCAGGAATGTATTGGGGCAGCAGCAGCAGCAGCAGCAGTGCTGGTGATTAAAATCAGATATTGTAGCAGAATAATTAAACAAGAAGAGTGGAAGCAAGGACCTGAGATGTACATTGAGAGCTGAGGCAGAAGGAAGAATGGCATCAAAAGCCCAAGGCTATTCAGATATAGAATAAAACAGTTCTACTTTATAATACTACAATACTCTTACAGTATGTGCAAAAATGTCTCTCATACACTGTGTGGGGAATAGCAAACAGGAACATTGCATCAAAACACCTAAGGTGTACACTTCAAGAATTTGAAACAGCACAAAGGTATCAAAACTCCTAAGATATAGAAAACAGAAATGTCACACAGCAAAAAGGCACCAAAAACCCCAGGTAAAGAGTGAGGAGAATCATAAATAGCACAAACACATCAAAACCACCAAGGAAACAAGAGAAAGGGAAAGGGAACCAACAATAGTTATATGAAAGACAAGGCTGTAAAGGTAGCACTAAAATGGCTTAACTATCCCTAAAGGAAATGCAAAGCAACAAAATGGTACCGAAAGTGGTTTTCTCAAAGCATGATGAAAGAGCAAGTAGATGTAGCAGTAATAGTGGCAGGATTAGACACCAAAGCATAAAACCATAAAAGAGATAGGATGAAGAAGAAACTTGTATATTTTTTCCTTTTTCACATTTTTATTCTGTGGACAAAACACGCCACAGTATAAAAACTAAATAAATAAGATAGAAGAACTAGATATGGAGGCATCAAAGTCCCCATGGTGGTACATCAAGGGCACAGCAGCTAGGTAAAGTGCCAGTAAGATGTGATGTATCAGATGGTGATATATCAGGGCCAAGACAGCTAGGTGCTATGGCAAAAAAGACCACCAAGATATAGCATCAGGGGCATGACTGCTAGGCAGTATCAGCAAGACCTCCTGAGGTGTAGCATCAGGGGCATGGTAGTTAGTCGGAATGTTATCATGACCCACAGAGTATAGCATTAGGAGCATGGAGAGAAATCAGAGGCATGGTAGCTATTCAGAATGGCAGCAAGACCTCCAAAGTGCTTTAAGTCATCTTGACACTCACATGCAAATTCTGGAAAGCTCAGCCAAGTCTGATTTATTCTCAAAAAGACCAACTTTTCCATCAACTCTTGCTCCTGCCTTGTTCCATGCAGACTCACAATATCTCTCTTGCCAGCTGCTTTAGTAATGGCCAGTGTCAGGAGAGATGATTCTATTGGGGCAATGTGGCTTTGGCATATTGGTGTGGGTGAGGAAGTGGTAGCTGACAGGGTGCTGCTTATGGTTGCACTATTCTCTGAGGTGGCCACTCTTTGTTTTGTTTTTGTTTGGGGTTTTTTTTTTATCAAATTTTTTTTGGGGGGGTAGGAACTGAACAAAATCCCCTCCCTCCCAAAAAAACCCCATTAAACCAAATAAAATCTCAAAATGAAAACAAACCAAAATGAAAATTATGGATCTGAACATTCCTATTACAAACAACGTGGGTTATTTAAAATGACCTATATAGAGGACAGTTTGAAAATGCCATGCACATGTGCTGTTTTTCCTCTCTGAGTTAAACAAGCCCTAGAATTGCTTGTTTTTTAAACTGGCAAAATGTCTGTTGTCTGTCAAAGGCCTGCATGCTTTTAGCTGGGAAGAGAAGGTCAAGTTTCATCCAAGCCATTTTATTCAGGTAAATGACTCTGAAAATTGTCCTCATAGTGTATTTGATTTAGATGGTCATTTATCAAATCACATTAGGGCGATAAATACTGCATCACAAATTGTGTATGCAAATTTTTCATTTCCATTCAAGTGGGAGGATTAAATGGAAATGAGGGTCAGTTCGCATGACATGCGATAGAGTAATGCACAGCAATGTAGGTTTTAATACCGGAAATACCTACACCTTTTTACTGTGCATTCTGCCTGCGTTCCTGGCCGAAAATGTTTTTATTGTGGTTTGGGAAGGGGCGGGGGAGGAAGATAAAGAGAATAGCCTCTGTGGAGCCTCACTGATATGTGAACTTTTTATACTACTGTGAGAGGGGGCATTATGAACTCGGGGTGAGGTTTGTGGGGTGAGTTGGGTTTTGGGGTGCAGTTTTACATGCACAGTCATACGTACGAACAGCACAGTTACCATCAGTGAAAATTTAATGTGATTTGGAGGGATGAAAAGTAAAAGAAGAGTAGATTTGCATCATGCTCTCTCTACCTAGCTTGATTGCAGCTAGGTAGAGAGTACATCAACTAAAGTAAAGAGAACATGGTACAAACCTACTCTTCTTTCTCCTTTCATCACTCCAAATTACATAAAATCTTCACTGCAGGTAACCGTGCTGTTTATACATATGACTGTGCTTCTAAAACTGCCCCCAAAACCAACTCACCCCACAAACCTTACCTCAAGTTGCTAGTGCCCCCTCTTACTGTGGTATAAATAGTTAACGTTTTTGTGAGGTTCAACAGTCTCTCTCTCTCTCTCTATCACCAGCAGCCCAAAATGCCAATTGCAATAAAAGCTTGTCTGGTCAGTAATACATTGTGGTAAAATACCTATGTGGTACCAGGAAAATGAGCCTAACCATGCTGCCTTATTTGTGCAGTTTTTTCCGAATCCTCAGAAATTAGGAGCTGACTCAAACCTTTCTTAAACATAAATGTCTCACATGTAAATGAGTTTTACACTTGGAGAAAGGGAAATCGGTGAAATCAGTCCTGTCCACTTTGACTTTCACATCATGTAATGCCCTTCTCTGTGTGAAAGCTTGCAGCCAGGACAGATCAGAATAAACCACAGTGTTGAGGGAAAGTGAGTACAGCATGCTTTGTTTAGTTTCTCATTCAATCTTAGATTTGGAATTCAAATTTTAAATGATTGTCATTTGAGTATGTGCCCATGAGGAAGCTAGAATAGGATAGTTACTTGGAGAGATGAAATGACTGAGTTTAGTGCCTGAGGCCAGAAACCTCATTTTTGCAACTGCTAATATATCAGACAAACTGAATGCCAACTTGTATTTGCTCTTTCTTTCTGTTCTTAAATAGAACGTTTTACCCTATTTGCAAAAGTGGTTTCTTTTCTAGCATACATGCAAGCAGCCAGCATAAGCCTAAGTAACATACGAAGACATTCCAAAAATAAGACAGTAACCATATTGGAGTTCAAAATCTTATTTCAATCAACAGAAATAGAGATAGAAAAACATAGAAACGTCCTATTTTATAGAGAGCCGTGTGTAGATAAGATATTCCATAAACATCGGGAGGTGAATATTGAAAAAATGTTTGCCTGTGGAACTTTTAAGTTACCCAGATAAACCCTAAGATTTAAATCTCCTGCCCCTCTGACCAGTGGTATTTTATGTAAGAATGTTTTAGCTGGGTAAGATTTAGGAAGATAAAAAGAAAGGCAGGAGCATTCCAGTGTCATGTCCTACATTTATCCCACTAGCAACAATATTCAGCAGCATCCAAATAAATGTAGTAGATCACTGACCTAAATTTACCTGGCTAACTTTAGGAAGGTATGTTCAGTGGCAGATTTACCTGAGTTACTTTACTCCCGTGGGAAAGATACTCAGTATAAAAGGATTATATTTATGCTCTTATCATTCAGAGAATAATTGTCAAAACCATTTACTTGAGTAAATAGCAATATACAGGTGAAAATTGCCTTCCCTCATTACAGGCAAGAGTATGCCCTTTCTACAAGATGCATACTTTCAGTTGCATTCCTGGGGATGTGTTTTTGGTGGAATGGGAAAATGAAATATGAATATGATGTCTTCAAGGGAGAAACCTTTTGCAAAGTCTGCTTTACATGGAAAAAGGGCAATCAATGTGTGTTATTTGTAATTGCATGCACTAATTTCCCCTTTAACCTGCACATATATTGACACTTCAGAACTGTATTGAATTGTATAATTAATGATGCAAAATTATGCAAAGCAATTGATTTTCTATTAGTGTATAGTAGAAATGTGTGTGAAACTGGCTTTTGAAAGGATGATTTCTTGAAATCTAATGACACCTCAATAAGGTGTAGTTAAAGTTCTTACAGTTTCTTGTTGAAAAAGTACGTGATATTTTTCTATCTGGCTGATTTGCAAACATTGAAAACTATTGCAAGCAAAATGCAATAATGCACACAAAACATGCACTTTAATACATACGCCTCTTAGTGGGTCATTTTCCAAAGCGATCGCACGTGATCACTAAATGGGAGCGGCGTCAAGACCGGAACAGGAGGAGTCGGGGCGGCACCAGGGCGGACGCTGCGAAGACATTGCAGACAGTGAAAAGGTAAGAACCCTTTTTGCTGCCAATTTCGTGCCCAATAGCACCACCTTTTATGTTGGCACTATTGAGTGCGAAAGCCGGCCCCCTGCTTCACCCCCCCCCCCCCCGCCCCCCTGTACCATGCAATTCAGAGACTGGTGATATTAGAGAATCTAGGCCTTAGGTTGTATTTTTAAGTCTATGTGCATTATTTTTCATAAAAGAAATCTACCCACACAAAAAGAAAATTGAAATACCTGTAGGTACTTTGTATCCATGGAAAGTTTCAAAAAGAAAGTACTTGTCTACTTTCTCTTTAAAAATTGGTGCAAAGTCAGCAGGTAAAATATCTATGACCAGGGATGCTACTTTAATGAAACAGGTCAGAAAAAAAAAGAATAAACTGCCACAAAAACTATCAAAGGAGTTTACTATGTAAATGTAACATACTATCACAGCAATTTTCAAAAGCCATTTAATTGTGTAAGTGTACTTAACACGGGTAAAACCTTTTGTCAATTGAATGGCATATTTTGTAGAAATATTCAAAAGTCCACTTACACGCATGGGGTAGATTTTTAAAAAATAGGCTCGCGAGTCCATGTGTGCACACTACCTGGCGCGCACACACTGGGGAAGGCCCTGATATGTCGCCACGAAAATTTGCAAAATTATACCCACTTGTGCCCAGCGACCCAGAATTTTATAACATGCGCTCGCCAACGCACACGTGACGCACAATTTTATAACGTGTGCGTTGGCGAGCGCATGTTATAAAATTCTGGGTCGCTGGGCACAAGTGGGTATAATTTGCAAATTTTCGTGGCGACATATCAGGGCCTTCCCCAGTTCCTTCCCAGTCTGCTCCAATTAAGGCGCGGACTGGGAGGGAACTTCCCAACCCCCTACCCTAACCTCCCTTCCCCTATCCCTATCCTAGCCCCCCCCCCCCTTTTTTTTTTAACTCAAGTTTTGCTCCTGCAAAGGAGCGGGAGCAAGTTGGTGCCGGCCCGTGATTCCCTGGCACAGCGGCAAATGGCCGCTGTACCGGGTTCCTCTAGCCCCGCCCCACCCCTGGACCGCCCCACCCTCTAGACCACCCCCTTTTAAAGCCCCGGCACTTACACACATCCTGGGGTTTACGTGGCAGGGCCAGTTTGAAAATTGTCTGGCACGCATAAGGCCCGGGATTTATGCGTGCAGGGGTTTTAAAATACGGCCTATAATGTGCATTGTGCACACATGGACGCACAATTTTATAACGTGTGCGTTGGCGAGCGCATGTTATAAAATTCTGGGTCGCTGGGCACAAGTGGGTATAATTTTGCAAATTTTCGTGGCGACATATCAGGGCCTTCCCCAGTTCCTTCCCAGTCTGCTCCAATTAAGGCGCGGACTGGGAGGGAACTTCCCAACCCCCTACCCTAACCTCCCTTCCCCTATCCCTATCCTAGCCCCCCCCCCCCCCTTTTTTTTTTTTAACTCAAGTTTTGCTCCTGCAAAGGAGCGGGAGCAAGTTGGTGCCGGCCCGTGATTCCCTGGCACAGCGGCAAATGGCCGCTGTACCGGGTTCCTCTAGCCCCGCCCCACCCCTGGACCGTCCCACCCTCTAGACCACCCCCTTTTAAAGCCCCGGCACTTACACACATCCTGGGGTTTACGTGGCAGGGCCAGTTTGAAAATTGTCTGGCACGCATAAGGCCCGGGATTTATGCGTGCAGGGGTTTTAAAATACGGCCTATAATGTGCATTTACGTGTATAAAACCTAGTTTTAAGTGTGTAAGTCCTTCTGAAAATTGCCCGCAAACTGCCTGGAACAATTTTCCAGGCTGCACCAGTTCATCAATGATATAATGATCAAAATATTGAAAGAAAACATAAAAAATATTGTGACTGGGGATTGCTTGTATTTAAACATTGTTTAGCTTTGCACAATCAGTACAAGTTCTGGCAGCTGAGAATGTCTAGTAATAGTACCTTGGTCCTCACTTTCCATAGCTGCACTTTCTGTTGGAACATGAATAATGAGAAATAAAACCCTGGATCTGTACTATAATTTCCTACTGTTTATATAGTAATCCTACTCACCTTCCCCAAACCCACCCACTACATTCCAATTTTAGAACTTATAGAACGCAAGAAAGCATCCTGTGTTTATTTCCAATTACCTCTAATAATTCCAATTAGTTCCAATTAATCAGCAATTAGACATCCTTTCCTTAGTTCAGGTTGTTTTCCTTTTTTTCTAGCGATGCTCATTTGTTTTGTTTTGTTAATTTACATGCATACATTTTTTTTATGAAAGCAAAGACCTTTTTGTGGGCATAAAATCTATGTTATGCACATGTGTGAATATGGACATATGTAACAATATATTTTCCATACAAAATGATTGAATAAAACAAAACAAAATATAAAAATGCAACAACGGTATGTATAAAGTTATGTTACATTGCTGCATTAGTACGTGATCTGAACCTATGTATAAAGTTATGTCACATTGTTTACTTGTTATTTTATACAGTCTGTTGCTCTTGTTTGCCAATTTCTGGCTATTTCTCTCTTGTTCTCTATAGTCCCATCACCGGTACCTGTTTGATGTATTTTCCACCTTCAGTTCTGATGTAAACCGGTATGATGTAACTACTAATACCGGTATAAAAAAGCTTTAAATAAAAGTTAAATAAATAAATAAAAACACCAAGTAAAATACAATGAAAATAAACATATAAATATTTTCCCATGCACTCCCTTACTTTTTTCTTTTTTTAACTCTTTATTTATGCATTTTTAAATGTTAACAGGTTAAACTTGACAAAAAATAGTAGATAGAGAGCAAAATATACAATCAGAAATTACAATTGAAGAAATATAAGACACCAATTACTTTTTCAGTTCACAAAAGTTGGGAAATCCAATTCAAATATTGAGGAGAAATATAATTGCAACACAACAATCAGTTGAGCACTACGGGAGAGAATCTTCATTAATATTCAAGTACCTTATGCCATGGAGACTATTGACTAGCAACTAAGGGTACAGAATCCTGTCTGCATCTACCATTAAGAAAAACATTTAATTGGCAAGGGTCAAAGAAGACATATTTAACTCTCTGAAATTTAACAACACAAGGAAAAAACAACAAAAACAAAGCCCCCAAGTTCAAAATGGCTGGATGCATCAATAAAAAGTATATCCTCTTAGCTAGGCGACTTTAGCTACATCCAGAAACATGCAAATTTTAAACCCTAGAAAGGGAATATCTCTCTTATGGAAAAACAACTTCAAAATAAAGTCACAATTAGAGTCTAAAGCAAAAGTAACAAGTAATGCTGAAGGTACAACTTCTTCATCCACCAATATTTCAAGAAATGATGTGAAGAATCTAATAGACCAGCAGTAACAGAATCATCTCTCACTTGAGTGTCTTTCCGATTCAAAGGGACATAAGTTTTTGATGTAGGAGGAAGCAAGCTTTCTATGATAGATACATTTTCCATGACATATTTACATAACACCTCTACAGGAGTAATTAGCTTTTTCTTTGTAAAATTAATAATCCTGATATTCTGGCATCGAACAATATTTTTTTAGTTTTTCAATATTATTTTGTAGATACAGGTGCCCAGAGGAAACAACTTTGACAGACTTTTCCAAAGCTGTCTCCTTGGTTTCCCAGGAATCCACTCTTGATGAAATGTCAAGCATTTGAGAATGGGAAGCTTGAACTGAGTTAGATAAATCTCATTCCTGTATAACAAACTGAGCAACCTGAACAGAAGGATTGGTTACAGCTTCTAGGGATGTGCAGAGCAAAAGTTTATGTCCATATGTCCATATGTCCAAAGGGGGTCCCATTTGCGGTCAATATGGACATAAACAGAATTCAATGAGTATTTGTCCATATGTGCAAATAAAAATTTAAACCCCTCACCCTCCTTAATCCCCCCCCCCCAAGACTTACCACAACTCCCTGGTGGTCCAGCGGGGTCAGGACGCCATTTCTGACCAACTTTGCAAGGAGCACGTGACGTCGGCGTCACGTCGGAGTGACGCGGCGTCACGTGATTCCCCGCGGGGTCGCTTCCGGGATCCTCGTTCGGCCCAAAAAGAACTTTTGGCCAGCTTGGGGGGGTCAGGAGGCCCCCCCAAGCTGGCCAAAAGTTCATTTGGGCCGAACGAGCGTTCCGGCGCGACCCCGCGGGAATCACGTGATGCCGCGTCACTCGACGTGGCGCCGACGTCACGTGCTCCTCGCAAAGGATTGCAGAAATGGCGTCCTCACTCCTCGCTAGTTCACCAGGGAGTTCTGGTAAGTCTATGGGGGGGGGATTAAGGAAGGTGAGGGGTTTAACTTTTAATTTTGGATCAACAATCGCAATTTCCAACATATCCAACATAGCTATGTTGGATATGTGGGAAATCCGATCGTTTATGTCTCATCACTTTTTTAAGTAAAAAAAAAAATATGCGTAGCGTTTTACATATGCGGTCAATACGAATGCACACCCCTATGAAATACCATCTATTCTATTCAATCAAGCATATAAAGGTCTTAACAGACCATAAATATTTTTCTCCTTCTCATCCATAGTCCAGCCTCCTTAAACCATCTAGGTTTTCTCCAAATCTATTCTTGTATGACAGTCTGTCTTCCTTTGTTTTCATTTTTACAATTTTTATTTGTTTGTCTCATTGTGATTATTTTTATCATGAATGTCTTATTATACATGTTTACATTGTAACCCGCCTTGAAATTTGGAGGGCACGGGCAATAAGTCCTTTTTTAAATAAATAAATAAATAAATAGATGTATCCAAATTTATTTAAGCCCCATCCAATTCCAATCTATCTAGTCCCCCCACTCCTTGAGATTTCATAGAGAGATCAGATTTCATCCTTGATCGCTCAGCATACCCAATTTTTTGGATCCCATTGAAGCTGCTGAACCAGTTCATCATGCACAACTGGGTAACACATTTGTTGCTCTGAGCCTGCAAATCTTCCCATGTGAGTTAAAGGAAAGCAAGTGTTTGGAGACAAAGATCACTTTGTAAAAATGAGACCTTTTAATGACTCATAGAAGGCTTTGTCCTTTGCCATCAGGAGGCCCCCCCAAGCTGGCCAAAAGTTCCTTTTGGGCCGAACGAGCGTTCCGGCGCGACCCCGCGGGGAATCACGTGACGCCGCGTCACTCGACGTGGCGCCAACGTCACGTGCTCCTCGCAAAGGATTGCAGAAATGGCATCCTCACTCCTCGCTAGTTCACCAGGGAGTTCTGGTAAGTCTTTGGGGGGGAGGGGATTAAGGAAGGTGAGGGGTTTAACTTTTAATTTTGGATCAACAATCGTGATTTCCAACATATCCAACATAGCTATGTTGGATATGTGGGAAATCCGATCGTTTATGTCTCATCACTTTTTTTAAGTAAAAAAAAAAATATGCGTAGCGTTTTACATATCGGTCAATACGAATGCACACCCCTAATAGCTTCCCAAAGGTCCAGAGTGATATTGGAGGGTTTAACCAAAAGAGGAAACAAACAGTACCTCTCTGAAGACAGTCTCTTCTGTAGAAATTGTAGATGAAAGAGAAGTGGGTAAGGATTTGGCTCTCTGCACACACCTACTGGGAGTTCCATGGCCCTGCTCCGTCTTTCGGGCACTTACCAACATTACCACAGCTGGCATTCTGATGTCATCCAGTTGCGGTGGAGGCAAAACGCACCCATCAACAACAGCCATAGGGGGCCCAGGTCGCAGAGGAATTCGGCATTGCTCTGAAGTCAAAGATGACTCAAAGACTGGGACTGCCGCTGACAGACCTCTGCTCAGGGAACTTCCAAAGACACCTCAACAGAGTCTAAAGGAAGATCCTTGCTCTGGAGAATGTGTTTATCCATCAGGCTGTTTGGAGTAGAGGTTTCAGACACCTCCAGAAACACTTTTTCCTTGCCCTTTCTCTTACCCATAACAAGAGGCAAAAGCAGAAGTATAAGGCATAACTTTATGAGAAGGTAAGAGGGGATCTACAGAGCAGCTTCCCATAGAGTGTGACCATCTTGAATTTTCAATTTTTTTTTTTCTATTTTCTGTGATTCCACTTTTCTTACACTTCCTGATCCTTATTCTGCTCAGTTTTAATCATCAAAACAAAATTACAAATGTTTCTAAACATGGAACTCGACTCTTTTTTACATTATATACATCTTCATCTAGTGCATTGACCACAGTTCTTGAAGGCTTTGTCCCTCTCATTGTCATCAACACTATTATTTCTGTGATCATCTCACCATTGTCATTGTCATCTCACATCCACATGTCATCTTCATGGATTTTTTCCCACCTCCTCCTCTCAGCTGGAGATATCAGTCTAAATCCTGGCCCTTCAAAACAACCATATCTTTATATGTCTACCTGTCACCCTCTAACTTTATCCACTGTTCTGCTTTCTTCTTACTCTGTTCTCCCTTTTTCCATTATGAGATGCAATTTCTGTTTCTAACAAGCCTTCATGGTGATGACCCCTCTGACTCCTTTTGCCACAAAACTCCTTGCTTTAACTTCATTTGATTTCCAGTTATGCTCTACCATCCCTACTCAACAGCATAGCCCTGTCTTATTATAGTTCTTTCTTTCAAATGCTCTTTCTTCCTCTTCTAAAGACACAGAGAAAGAATCTGCTTATCATCACTACTGCTCCAAACTCACTACTTCAGATCCTTTTCCTACCCAGATTCTCTGTTCTGTCTCCCTGCAGTCATCCCCTCAAATTGTCATATTCTCTATCTATTTCCACTGCAACCATTTCTTACTTAAAGAAACCTTCACTGGATCCTACTTGCCCTGCTATCATTCTATCCAGAGGCGGATTGCAGGAAAATACCCACCTAGGGGATTTTTTTCAAAACCAGACCTCAGGGTATCTATTTGACTCTCATGCACATTCCCTGCAGCACATGCTTTGACAGCACCCAAAAGCAAGCCAAACTGAACTTTCAGAGGTACATCATGTGACCTAGAGCCTTGGAAATGATTTTAAAAACCTCCAATATAAATTTTACATATCTCCTAAATAACTAAGTAGTATATAGTACACTCTAGACCAAGGATGGAAAACAGCGCTGCAGTCACTGTTCTACCCATGCAATCGGTTTGGCCCCCCACAAGTTTGTTTACCTCTCTCCTAGATTCTGGGTCTTGTGTTAAAGTCTCTTTCCAATGAATCAGCTCTTGAACTAGTTGCTAACTAATGAGGCAATCACATTGCCCAGCCAGTGTCAGAGACAAACACAAACACACAGTCTCTTAGACACAAACTCCCACTTTGTATCTGAGAGTGTGTTTATGTGTTTCTCTCCGATCCAAAGAGACACACACAAACACGCTCTTTCTTTTAATGTGTAGGTGTGACTTTGTGTCACAGAGAGAGAGAGAGAGTGTGGGTATCAGAGTGAGCGTACAGGAATTACAAGTTCTTTGCTAGCTGGTATCTTATTTCATGTTATTTCAAATCAGTTTCAATATCCTACAGTATTCTTTATTGGTCTTTTCCCTGAGTAACTTGTGTGAATTTGTGCACCTTCATCAAACCCCAGATATTTGTAAACTGCTCAAGTTCTTTTATTCTACATTCCACTGTCAGAGAATTGCTTTCAGTTTGACTTAATTTTCCTTTACAGAAAGTCATATTAGCACATTTGTCCAGGCTAAATGTCATCCTGACATCATCTGAGAAACTCTTCACTAGTCTGAGTTGTTTCACTAAATAGCAGTCACAGGAGTTTTAATGTTATCTACAAACAGTAAGGGGCAGATTTTCAAATATACACCGGATTTTATAACATGCACGCAGGTGCGTGCATATTATAAAATCGGGGGTCGGTGCCCGCAAGGGGATGCACAGTTGTGCACCCTGCACGTGCGGACACCCACGGGCTTCCTCCATTCCCTCCCCCTTCCCCTAAACTTTCCCCCCTAGCTCCCCCCAAATTTTATTATACCTTTTGCGCCTGCCGGCAGCTTGCCAGCACGCAATCCTCCGACACAGCGACAAATGGCCGCTGTGCTGGAGGCCTCTGGCCCTGCCCCGGACCGTCACTTTAGTAAAGCCCCAGGACTTAGGCGCTCATCGCCGGGCCTTTATAAAATAATGCTTTGAAAATCCAGCCCTAAGTATGACATATGCGATTATTAACGTGTAGGGAACCTCTGGTTTCTCTCCCAAAGGAATGTACTAAATTGCTGGGGAGGTCCTGTGCAGATTTAGTTTATAGAGGTATACGTTTTGCTCTCCCATGTAGGAGCTGCAGATGGTGTGTTCTAGAGATGTGAATCGGAAACGGAATTGGTTCGGATTCCGGTTCCGATTCACATGTGGGGTTTTTTCCATCGGGCCCGATCTCGTTTTCTTTATCGGCTGCGCCCCAGCCAATAAACAAAAAACCCACCCCGACCCTTTAAAAGTAACCCCTTAGCTTCCCCAACCCTCCCGACCCCCCCAAAAAACTTTTTACAGGTACCTGGTGGTCCAGTGGAGTCCCGGGAGCGATCTCCTGTGATCTCCTGCGATCTCCTGCTCCGGGCCGTCCTCCCGCTCCCGGGCCGTCGGCTGCCACTAATTAAAATGGCGCCGATGGCCCTTTGCCCTTACCATGTGACAGGGTATCCGTGCCATTGGCCGGATCCTGTCACATGGTAGGAGCATTGGATGGCCGGCACCATCTTGTGATCCTACCATATGACAGGGGCTGACCAATGGCACCGGTAGCCCCTGTGACATAGTAAGGGCAAAGGCTATCGGTGCCATTTTGAATACTGGCAGCTGATGGTCCGAGTGCAGGAGGTCGCTCCCGGACCCCCGCTGTACTTTTGGCAAGTCTTGTGGGGGTCAGGAGAGTCCCCCAAGACTTGCCAAAAGCCCCTGGTGGTCCATCGGGGGTCCGGGAGCAATTTCCTGCACTCGGGCCATAGGTTGCCAGTAATCAAAATGGCGCCGATAGCCTTTGCCCTTACTATGTCACAGGGGATACCGGTGCCATTTGTCAGCCCCTGTCACATGGTAGGAGCACAAGATGGCGCCGGCCATCCAGTGCTCCTACCATGTGACAGGATCAGGCCAATGGCATGGATACCCTGTCACATGGTAAGGGCAAAGGGCCATTGGCGCCATTTTTATTAGCGCAGCTGATGGCCAGAGAGCGGGAGATCGCTTCCCGCACCCCCACTGGACCACCAGGTAATTTTAAAATGTTTTTTGGGGGGGTCGGGAGGGTGGGGGAGGCTAAGGGATCAGTTTTAAAGGGTCGGGGTGGGTTTTTTGTTTATCGGATCGGACGAATCCGGTTCCGATTCACATCTCTAGTAGTGGGTGTGGTGAAAGGATCCATGGCAATTTTCACCATCCCATGTACACTCAGCCTTGCCTTCCCCTAATTGCTGGTCATAAACCTTAAAGATGTTACGCGCATCGTCCGCGGCAACCCCGCAGCGTGGCCCTCTCACCTTCTCAGACGGATTTTAGGGATGTGCATTCATTTTTAATGAATTAGGAAATTCATAAGATATTTCCTAATTCATCCTGGATCAGTAAAACCAACAAACGATTGCATTTTCCACAAATTTTCAGGAAAAATCGTTTTTCAGTTTAGCGAACGCTAACGGGAGCTAGCACGCACTAACAGGAGGCCCTTTAAAAGAACTAACAGGAGGTAGTGCACGCTAACTCCTGTTAGCGAGCGCTAAACTGAAAAAGATTCACCATGAAAAAAAAAAAATACCGAACTGCAGGAGATACGAAATTTCCCGCGGTTTTACGAAAACGAAGCCTGATATGATTACCGGTATGATACACATCTCTAACGGATTCCAGGACCTGGCTCCTCTTCTCTGGCGGCAGTGGCCTGCCAGCTCCAACCTCGGGTTCCCTCCAGTGCCTCTGGTCCTGCCTCACTACCCAGTGTTGCCAGCCAAGATGTCCCTGCTCACCATGCCTCTCCGTGTGGTCCGCACAGAGACATCGCCATCGGCGCCATGCCCCTTCCTAGGTGTGCGCGCATTTCTAGTTCTTTTAAAGAGCCCATGGCAGGAACCTGGCCGTGGACCCGGATTCTGACGTCAGACTCTTCAGCGTATAAAAGTTCAGGCCTCGCTCCATAGCTTTGCCTTTGCAATAGGTCTCCTCGTATTCCAAGTACTCGTTGCTGATCCCAGAACTGTGTCTTCATGGTGTTCCTGTTCCCTGTGGTTCCAAGTTTCTGTTCTCCTTGTTCCTGTTCTCTATGTGTTAAACTGACTCTTGGATTTGAACTCTGCTATGCCTGACTACTCTTCAGCTTCTTTCCAGCCCTGGACCTCCGCTACACCTGACTACTCTTCAACTTCTCTTCAGCCCAGGACCTCCGCTATGCCTGACTACTCTTCAGCTTCACTCCAGCCCCGGACCTCTGCTATGCCTGACTACTCTTCAGCTTCTCTCCAGCCCCAGACCATTGCTAAGCCTGACCACGCCTGCCTTCCCCATGCCCTGATCATTGCTTCGATTGACTATGCCTGCCTTCTCTGTGCCCTGACCCTTGCTTTGAATGACTACTCTACAGACTCTCCTGTGTCCAGAGTCTACACTGCTTGCCACAACTTCTACTTGCCGCCGGCTCTTATCCTTGCCTGTCAGTGACACCTCTCCTTGCTTATTCTCTGGACTTGGACTTACAAGGCTTTCCTTTGCTTAGGTGCCTCCAGCTACCTATTGTTCCTTTGGTGCTCGAGTTCAGTTCCAAATCCTGTCCAGGATAGGACTACGCCATCTACTGGCTGCTGTCTTTTGGCTGAACCACCTTCCATCCTTAGCTAACTCTGAGGCCCACCTAAGTCCTGCCGGCCCCGACACCCAAAGGGACAACCCAAGGGGAACGAGGACTGGTATAGGTGAAGCTCCAGCAGCCTTTAGCTTCAGCTCACTCCACCTGCTGATGGTGGGGACCCGTAGGTTCCTGCCTACGGGTTGTGTCAACCCCACCTTAGCCCAAGGTTCCACCTCTGACGCAACAACAGTGGTCTGCAAGTGGCAGTAGCATTATAAATTAAAATCAGGGCTGGGCCTGTGAGCCATTTTAAGCTCACAGGCTCTGCAGTGACCCAGTCCCTCCTCATGCAAAGCTTCCTGTTACCAAAGGGCAGTACCACTGTAGGGTCTGTAAGTGTGTGTTGGTTCACAGAACCTACACTGACTTCCTCTACTAATGCTGCTGATAATTGAAGAATGCTGCCATTTGAAGGACTTGTGACCCTCAGTGAAGGTTTTGTGAACCCATCTGGGGTTCAGACCCACAATTTGTGAAGCCATGGGCTAAGAGGTAAATTGTGACTACAATCTCTGAAGTGTAGTATCCATTACATAAGAACATAAGAACATAAGAAATTGCCATGCTGGGACAGACCAAGGGGCCATCAAGCCCAGCATCCCATTTCCAACAGAGGCCAAAAACCAGGCCACAAGAACCTGGCAATTACCCAAACACTAAGAAGAACCCATGCTACTGATGCAATTAATAGCAGTGGCTATTCCCTAAGTATAATAGATTAATAGCCATTAATGGACTTCTCCTCCAAGAACTTATCCAAACCTTTTTTGAACCCAGCTACATTAACTGCACTAACTACCTTCTCTGGCAACAAATTCCAGAGCTTTATTGTGCGTGAAAAAGAATTTTCTCCGATTAGTCTTAAATGTGTTACTTGCTAACTTCATGGAATGCCCCCTAGTCCTTCTATTATTCGAAAGTGTAAATAACCGAGTCACATCTACTCGTTCAAGACCTCTCATGATCTTAAAGACCTCTATCATATCCCCCCTCAGCCGTCTCTTCTCCAAGCTGAACAGCCCTAACCTCTTCAGCCTTTCCTCATAGGGGAGCTGTTCCATCCCCTTTATAATTTTGGTTGCCCTTCTCTGTACCTTCTCCATCGCAACTATATCTTTTTTGAGATGCGGCGACCAGAATTGTACACAGTATTCAAGGTGCGGTCTCAACATGGAGCGATACAGAGGCATTATGACATTTTCCGTTCTATTAACCATTCCCTTCCTAATAATTCCTAACATTCTATTTGCTTTTTTGACTGCTGCAGCACACTGAGCCGACGATTTTAAAGTATTATCCACTATGATGAAGTCCAATCGAGGACCCCAGACCAGGTCTGTACAGGAACATGAGCTAGTCGTACCATACGATCAGTAATTTCTTCAATAACTTGACTTTTATCATCAATCTGTAAACAACAATTAGAAAGATTAAATTTTCCACATACTCCGCCTTCCTGGGCTAGAAGGTAGTCTAGTGCCAATCGATTTTGATATACAGCAGTGATAAGTTTTGTGTTTTGTTTGGCTAGAATATTAAGAGCCATTGCTGAGTCATTGGTAAGGATTTCAAGTACTGCTTGGAGTCTGATGATACGATTTAACATGTAGATTGGTGTTCTATATCCATATGAATCATCTTCAGCCCATGTTGCTGGTCCATAATATTGTACAATGCATTCCGGCGGCCAATCTTTATCAGTCCAATCACCAACTGGAACTTTAGCACTTCTTCGTCGTTTGTTTGGTTTCATTGAGCTGTATATGGGAATACCTAATGTTTCACCTGCTGACATTGGTAAAAGGAAGAAACTAGGACGTATGGTTGCCAAGAAACATGTTCCATACCATTTTGAAGGTAATTGTTCATAAGCCCTTCGTCCACACACAAAGTAATATCCATCAGGGGCTATGAATTGTGTTGAAGATTAGACATTTTATAGCAGCAATCGTATTAATACAATACAAAATATTATTACAAAATGGTAGTGCGTTTCACTGAATGTCAGTACGTGAGTCCGTAGTGCATGCCATTGCGTATCAAATGTTAGTACATTCAATATGGCCGTGCATTTCAATGCTGGCGTTATTAATTAGAAATTCTCAGTTTTCTCATTCAAACGATTGTTCATAGGATTGAGCTCCTACACTATCTGTGAACAGAGGGAAAACTGTGTATCAAGCCATCAGCTGGTATGCTCAAGTATGTAATGTGAAGCATCATACAAACAGGGCATTGCATTTCTGGGAGAGTTGGAAGCTATAGTAAATGCCCCTAGCAGTGGGACACCCATGTCATATAGGGGGTGTCAAAGCAATAGATAGGTTCTCTGAGATATGGAACCTTCTGAACAGCGGATACTCCTTCTTTAAATTGATGATGAAAATTATCAAAATATTTATTGGCACCACGTCACCATTTAATTTTTCAAATTTTTCAAAAAGTTTCAAAACAAGAACTTGTCATTTATTTCACATTTTAAAAATTAGCGCGGGCCATCCATTGTTCCTACCATGTGACAGGGGCCAACCAATGGCACCGATAGCCCTGACACATGGTAAGGGCAAAGGGCCATTGGCACCATATTGATTACTGGCAGCCGACGGCCCAAGAGTAGGAGATCGCTCCTGGGACCCCGCTGGACCACCAGGGACTTTTGGTAAGTTTTAGGGGGGGGGGCGGTCGGGCAAGTCTTGTGAGGGTTGGGAGGGTAGGGGTTTGAAATTAATTAAATTTGAAGGGTTGGGGTGGGTTTGGTTTTTTGGGGGTTTTTTTAATGTGCCCTTTCTCCCCCCCCCCCCAAAAAAAAAAAAAACAATAAGAAAATCACACAAAATGTTTTGGGTTTTCCTATCGTTTCGGTGGTCCCCCCAAAACGCAACAAAATAGGAAATATCGTCTTTATTTCCTATTTCGTTGCAAACGAATGCACATCCCTACTAAATAGGATGATGTCAAGGTCCAAATTGCTGCCACTAGTCTATAGGCATTTTTTGAATGGGAGATATTGAATATGCCTGGTAAGAGTACAAAGAGTAGGATCTAACACTATCTTGAGTTCAATACTATGTCAGTGAGTGCATAACAAGTACTGCTTCATGACAGTGTTGCCTGTGATCTAGAGCAGGGGTACTCAAAATGGTCCTATGCCCCTCCCCCCTCTAGCCAGTCAGATGTTCAGGATATCCCTAATAAATATGCATGAGATGTATTTGCATGCACTACTTTCTGTGTATGCAAATATTCTCATGCATATTCATTAGATATATCTTGAAAACCCAAATGGCTGGTGGGGGGGATTTAGGACCATTTTGAGCACCCCTGACCTATCGAATAAGCAAAGACAAAGTAACTGTGCATGAAGGTTTCTGGAATATAGAGGGACTGGTGATGTAAGAAGGAAAAAAACACATCTTGTTGATATCTTCCTGATGGTCATGTTATGAACTTACCGCCGGGGCCCTCATGCCAGATATGCAGCTGGTCCAACACTTCTCTTCTTTTCTTCTGAGCTTCTGGGCCTTTTTCTTGAGGTCCACAATCTATACAGAGAAATAGTAATAGAAAGCAAATTGTTCAATGTAGCAGAATCATTGACCTCAAGAAAGATCCTCAACACACAAGAGACCCAACAGTTGCCCCATAATATCCCCATCCCATTACACCCTAATCCACCCCAACATCCCTATCACATCCCATATTGACCCCTAATCCACCTCAATAACCTATCAAATTCCCACTCCTCTTGATCCCGTAACCCATCCACAATACCCTCTAAATCCACACCCATCTCCATTGATCCACTAATCCAGTGAAATCCAGCCCTAACAGTCTTTAATACCATGTCTAAACTACATCTAATACCCCTACTGGTCAACCCTCACACCCACTCCCTACTGACCCTCTAACCTACCTTTAATACCTCTACCCCCACATTCACCCGAATGACTCCTTAACCCACTCCTAATACTCCCTACCCTACCCTACCCCCCATTGGCCCCCTAAGCTACCCCTGAACCCCCCTACTCAGACATCCACCCTCTAAATCACCCTCTAAATCATCCACCCTCTAAATCCACCATCTAAATCACCCTCTAAATCACCCACTCGAGCTCAAAATCCCTCTCCAATTCCACACCTCTACCAGACCAGTAAGACAAGCCTATAAAAACAACCTTCATATACCACCGATGAAGTCAGCACTAAGCAAAAGAGCCTTCTCCACAGCGGGCCCTAAAATCTGGAACACTCTCCCACCAGAACTCAGATCAGTGCAATGCTCCTATACATTTAAAAAAAGACTCAAAACTTGGTTATTCAACCAAGCATTCCCATAGCAGCAACCTGCGGAGCATCCCTGCCAATGATCCTTTCGGTGGAAACCCACTTGAGAGCTATTATGAGCTATTCAGATCATCTATAGAGCTCACGTAAACTTTGCCAGTCAAAGATCATATCCCAGTCTTATAATTACCAACTGTTTATTTAACCTACATTAGGCACTGTATCCCTTACTTATGCCTACATTAGGCAATGTATCTTTTAAAATGTTATTAACCCCTTATATACTTATCCAAGTTATATCGACCTGTTCACTGTAAGACATTTACTTGTCAATGTTACTGTTAAAATGTAAACCGAATTGATCAGTAACTCTGTTATTGGAAAGTCGGTATATAAAAATGTGAAATAAATAAATAAATCTTCCTAACTCCCAAAATGTACTTACCCCTAGAAGGTAAGAAAGGCCTCTATTATATTCAGTATGGAGGATCCTCCAGGCCCATATCAGCTGTTCATTACTCCTTGTGATGTGACCCTGCTAGATTGCTCATTCCTCACTATCAGGGATGCCAATCATGACATATCCTTAGTGTTGAAATTAGGCTGGCATCTTGGAATGAGCCCGCTCCAAAAGAACTCTAAGTTTGTAGGCACTCTGAAAAATGTGCCTGCATACATTTGCGGTTTTGCAAAAATATAAATGTGTATGAACTTGCATACATGTGAACATTTATGCACATAACAAACATACATGCATACTTTCTCTATAATATAAATGTGTTTTTATAATCTGAGCATATGTACACACATAAGAATGTACTTGACTCCATATATGCCTACATGCTTATAAGGGGCTGCACATAGTTTTTCAAAAGTTATCCTCCAGATAGATAGCTCACATATTCTATCTGCATCTATTGCAGTGAACAGATTATAGACTGTAGGTAGGCATGTTATTGGTTAATAATTTTATGGGATATTACTTGGGAAGAGAAACGTTCTTTCTGTTATTAACCGTTTTAACTTTCTGTGGTATTTGGAACTCAGTGGCACCTTTTCTTAAAACAAAAATATCTTCTAGTGCATTTCCATATTCCTTGTTTTGTTAGCAGCTTATCTTAATTTTCCTTTATTCTTTCAAACATATATTTAAACAATTACATTTCATCTTCGTAATTACAATCTACCCTGTTCCGGTTGTTTTTCTGTAGGACATCAAGCTGACCATCTTCAATCATACTTTTGTTTCAAATGAAAACAATTATTATATTTATTTTATTGCAGAAGTGCTACGATTACTTGAAAATACAGCAGAAAAAAGGTTTTAAATAAAGAAGCATCTTTAAAAATATATTGAAGCAAAATTGGAATGCATGCACATAAAAGAGATCCTCAGCTGTCCTGTGCCACAGAAGTATTTATTTCACAAAACAGCTTGCACACTTGCATACAACAAATGTCACGTATTAGAACTGTATTACATCATTTTCTAATTCCAACCAAAAACAATCTGAGCCCTTGGCAAGCAACTGACTTTCCTATTTTCTCTTAATTCACAAGCAGCTAAATAAAGAGAGACATTTGTGCCATGGGAAATGTGAACATTGAAAACATTTATACAAAAAGTGATAGCTTTCATCATTAGAAAAGGAGTAAGTGAAATTAATGTATGGGAAATAAATGGACTGTATATATTGCAAATGTGTACAAATCAAACTTAAAGTTTTACTGTTCCTTACCCAGCTCTAGAATAGGTGTGTTTTGTTTCTTTTAAAGCATGTAGTTCAGGGTATTTATGTTATTCATTTGAGTACAGGAACAACTGGTCCAAAAGCCCTCCTTCTATTCATCATATAACATATTTGAGTTATAGAAATATCTCAAAATTTTTATGCAGCAAAATATTTGCCAAGTCAGTTGGTTTTTTTTATTGCATTTTCCCATGCATCCATGATGTGTTTTTATATGGAGTCACAACAAATGCTGGATTAGTGATACAGTCCCAGACTTCAAATAGGTTTATATGTCCAAGAATTCTTTATTCAAAGAGCGGCAACTCCACTGTATATAATCAGCATATATAGCGCGCTCCCTGCCTTGAACCTGTGAACTCCGATAAAGGTAAAAGTGATTTATGTGTGCATTATGTGTATTTACTTGTATCTATTCTGTACTGATACCAGTTTTCTAATACAGTCCTTTGCAATTATTTTTAGAAATCTTTATAAAAACTTTCCTGGGCATCCCTCCCGACGCAGCCTTTGGCGAAACATGGGTCCGTGTCGGGGGACCCCTTGCATGTGAAAGATTATGCTGATTATATACAGTGGAGTTGCCGCTCTTTGAATAAAGAATTCTTGGACATATAAACCTATTTGAAGTCTGGGACTGTATCACTCTAATCCAGCATTTGTTGTGACTTCATAGTATGCTGAATGCTGGCTGCTGCTCGGTTGGTTGTGGAGTGTTTTTATATGGGTCATGGGCAGGGCCTCTTTAACCACTTAAGAGGCCATGGGAAAAATTTGTGGATAGACTCCCTTTTATTTTTCCATATTTGGATTTAAATTTTAGTTTTAATTACTTCCTTTTCCAAATCCAAGCTCAAGGCAACTTACAGTCATGTACAGACGTTAGTTCCCTGCCCTAGGCAGCTAACAATCTAAGGGGGTCATTTATAAAGCTGCATTAGGAATTTACTGCAAGGAAATCAGCATTTACTGTACCTTGTGGAAAACGCCTTAATGCAGAGAATGTATAGTATTTCAAATACTGTGTACTATCCTCCAGAAAACCTGGTGCAGCATGGGTGTGGTAATGAGCTGATCTGCATGCAGGTGTACAGAGCTGTGTTTCGCAAGAAATGCTGCATCAGGAAGGACTTACCTCTGTATGAACAACAGAAAAATTAAATCAGTAAATTCAGAATATAGAAAGACTGGACACATTTTTTATTCAACAAAAAGAGATGGTTTACCCTTATCAGCACAATGATTTACAAATGTGGCTCTTTATTGGGGGACTGTACACCTTTTCATCTTGTAGATAGCAACACTGTGAGAATAGAAAGCTTTGGAGAAATCCTTTAAAAATATTGTATCTGGACTTATATAACCTTTTCGAGAAACATTGATGTATCTCTTTTCATCCTACTTTTGCCTAATGTAGGAACATACCCATACCTGAAATATTCTTTAATGCTGGAAATTCTGAACAACTAAAACAATTACCTGTGAAAATAGAGGATGTAATAGATCAGATTGACAAACAAAAGACAAACAAATCACCAAGACCAGACGTCATCCTCTTCACAATTTTAAAGGAAATAAAGCATGTAATCATTAACCTGTTTACTAGTGATCTTTAACCTATCATTTAAAACTGTTCCAGTTCCTGAACACTGGAAAGTAGCCAATGTGATTCCAATTTTAAAAAAGAGCTTCAGAAATGATCCAGAAAACTATAGACCCACGAGCCTGACATTGTGGCTGGGCAAAATGGTAGAAGCTGTTCTTAAAAAAGGAAATCACTGGCCATAACGGAGAAGAGTCAACATGTTTTTAGCAAGGGGAAGACTTGTCTTACCAATCTGTTAGAATTTTTTGAAGCTGTAAATATACATGTAGATAAAGGTAAGCCAGTTGATATAATAGTGAATTTGCATTTTCAGAAGGCATTTGACAAATTCCCTCATGAGAAACACTTCAGCAAATTATGAAGTCTTGGGATAAGAGGCAATGTTCTTTTTCAGATTGGCAACTGGTTAAAAGCCCATAAACAGAGGTTAGGACTCAATAATCAGTTTTCTAAATGGAGAAAGGTCGTGCTGTTTGACATATTCATAAATGATCTGGGAAAGAGACTGATTTGGGAGGTGTTCGGATTTACAGATGATACACAATTTTTCAAAGCTGTTAAAAAAAACAGCAGATTGTGAGGAACTGCATAAGGATGGATTTCAGTTATGAAAAAGGGCCCACCTGTGTCCGCTCACAGGCAGACCTCCCCTGGAAAGCTACCTATGGGAGCAACTTAAGGGATAAAAGTGGCATTAATAGAATTATTTCACATCAAACCAGGACTTCATCTTTGGGTTTTTGTTGTTGAAAAAAACAGGACACGTTGTTGCGGTCTCCGCCGCTTCCCCTCCTTTAAACCCGCACTGTACCGGCCTTCGTTGCTGGAGACGCCGTCTTCAGTCCTCCCACGTGGTCCGAGGGCCACCCCGGACTCGCTGCAGCCTCCATGGCCGGAACCGCAGCTTTCTTCGGGGCTGGGTACGCCCCCACCGTCGTCTGGGTCTTCGCAGCTGGAGGCCGCAAAAGCCCCGGTGTTTCCTGGCGGCTAGAGCCGCCCTCGGGGCCTCCTGCAGCGGCTGGAGCCGCTGCACTCGTCGGAGCCTGCGTTCAGGCTCTCTCCTGCCTTCTCTGCTGCGTCTGACGCTGCCGACGTACAGACGCTGTGCAGGCCGCTGTCCAGGGTCCTGCACAGCCCTGCTCTGCTCCTGCTTAGACGCGCGGCCGCGTCTCTCTACAGGATTTAAAGGGCCAGACACAGGAAGTGTCTGGGCTCCACCCGACGGTCCATTTCCTGCCTGAGCCCTATATAGGGCTGCTTCGCTCATTGTACTATGCCTTGCAACGAGGTTCACTACTGGTTAGTAGTTCTAAGTTGCGCTACGTTTGTTCCACGTTCCTGCCATTGACTTCAGCCTGTTCCTGACTTCGCTTCTGCCTGCCGCCTGCCATTGACTTCAGCCTGTTCCTGACTTCGCTTCTGCCTGCCATTGACCTCAGCCCGTACCTGACTCCGTTCTTGTTCAGCTTGCTTCAGCTCTCAGCTGGCTACAGACTCCGTTCCAACCTGTAGTCTACTCCAGTCCGGGTTTTACTAACTCCACTTCAGCTCGCTCCAGTTTCCTGCTTGCTTCAGCCCTGCTTCGGCTTGTTCCCATCACCGGCTAGCTACAGTCTCCGCACTGCCCGCTGTTTGTCTTCAGCCGGCTCCCGGCCCATTTAGCCGGTGCCTCTGCTACCAAGTATTCCTTGGACTTCCTCACGCCACAGACCCCGTTCCAGGTTCCCGCTTGCCGCAGAGACTTTGTCACTTCTTGGACTGCCTTGTTCCCTAGACCGGCCAAGTGCCTTTGCCCAAGTCCCAAGGTGCCAGAACCCTACGGGCTCCTCCTGGGGGGTTCCTGGTTCCCGGGTGAACACCTCAAGCCTCAGGCTCCGCCTCCCGGCCTACCCTGCCTCTCGGGGTGGGTCGGCCCAAGGGTCCACTACCTCGCCAGCAGTACCAGGCTGCAACAGATTGCAAGGCCATGGACTCGGCGGATGTTCCTGCGGACCAGGACCGAAGCTCATATGCCTTGCTTGGTTCCTTGCGACAGGCCGTGGCTCTCATCGACACTAGTCCCTACCTTACGGATGCTCCTGGGTCTTCCAGGCCTCAAGATGACCTGGAACTACGTTTTCAGCAGCAACAGGACTGTGTTAATATGCTTGCTGCCACCGTGGAACAGCTGGTGTCCCGTATAGAGACTCTTTCTTCGGAGCCATTATCCAGCCTGCAGGCCATCCCTGGTATGGCTCAACGCCTCCAGCAACAGCAGCACAGCTTAAACGCCCTCGCTGCCACTGTGGAACGATTGGTCTCTCGGTCGGAGGGTTCCACTCGGGAGGCGCTGCCAGCACCTGCTCTCTCAGTAACGCAGTTACCCACGCCAACCCGGTATGCCGGGGACCCCAAGTCCTGCCGCGGCTTCTTAACGCAATGCTACATGCGTTTCGCCCTTCTGCCTGCGCAGTTCCCCTCCGACGCAGGGAAAGTAGCCTTCATTGTCTCCTTACTGGACGGTAAGGTCCTCGACTGGGCATCTTCCCTGTGGGAACGCCAGGATCCCTTACTGCAGAACCTACACGACTTTGCATGCAACTTCCGTCTAGCTTTCGACGACCCTGCGCATCAGACTGCCGCTGCTTCAGACCTCTTGCACCTCCAACAAGGGACACGCCCGGTGGCAGACTACACCCTCGAATTCCGTACGCTGGCCCTAAAAGTGGGTTGGCAAGATGACTGCCTGCGGGGGATCTTTCTCGAGGGCCTTGCCCCCCGCATTAAGGATGTGCTGGCAGGCCGGGACCTCCCGGGGGGCTTAAACGACCTGATCGACGTCGCTGGTCGGGTGGATCGCCGCCTCCAACAGCGGGACAGAGAGACCCACGTCTCTCGGAGGGAGTCCGCACCGTCGTGCCCCACTCCCAGAATACCGGGCCCCAAGGCCCCCTCGGACTTTGCTGACCAGGAGGAACCCATGCAGTTGGGTAGGTCTTCCCTGACCCCTGAGGAAAGGAGTAAACGTCGCTCAGGGGGGCTCTGTCTCTATTGTGGAGCCAAGGGCCACTTCCTCGCCGGGTGCCCGGAACGTCCCGAAAACCGAACGTACCTAGGTTATATCAAGCAGCAACCACCAGGCGCGGCTGGATCTGTCCCTTCTTGCACGTTACCTGTGACTTTGTAATACCCTGGGGGGGAATTCCAGACCCATGCCTGCATAGATTCTGGAGCCGAAGGAAATTTTATTGCGGCCAAACTGGTGACCCAGCTTGCCCTTCCCACTATACAAAAGGTCCCTCCTCTGCGGATCTCCTCAATCCGAGGCACCCTACTCCCTGGGGACATTACCCGCTCCACGGCCCCTGTGACTTTGCAAACCGGTCTGTGCCACTCCGAGGAGATCTCCTTGCTTATCTTGGAGCAAACCGTGCATCCACTGATTCTGGGATTACCTTGGCTACGTCAACATTCACCCACGATACAATGGAATGATTCCCAGCTCATGCGTTGGGGTTCAGCCTGCTTTGGACATTGTATACAACCACCACGCTCTCCCGAACCTTTGCACGCTTGCTCCTCGCGTTTATTGCCTGAACCATTTCAAGATATCACAGACGATAGTTCCCGCAAACCGGCAGACAGACTCCCTCGACACGGGCCATCTGACGACCCTATTGATGTGGTGCCTAACCCCGCGCAGTCCCCGAGACTACTGCCAAGTCAGAGGGCCTTGCTAAGAGCTTCCTGCCCCTGTCTCGCTCACCTACCAGAGCCATTGGGGCCAAGAGGGTCCAGGCCAAGACTCTCTCCAGAACTTTATCCCGTGAGATGGGCCAAGAACCTCCAGACCTGCCTACTACCGCCATTGATAACGATGCCTCCCGTCGGATACGTGAGGTCCAAGACCGTCGCTCCCATGCTTGTAGACCGAGGAATGTATTTGCAAGGGAGAGCTGCGGTAATGAGGATGCCGCCTGGGAACCCAGCCGTCGCCTCCTCGACAGTCCCTCGTCTCGATGTTTCCATCTGGAGCCTCCGGGCCAACCTGGGCCTCTCAAGAGGGACCGTAAAGGGGGGGGTACTGTTGCGGTCTCCGCCACTTCCCCTCCTTTAAACTCGCACTGTACCGGCCTTTGTCGCTGGAGACGCCGTCTTCAGTCCTCCCACGTGGTCCGAGGGCCACCCCGGACTCGCTGCAGCCTCCATGGCCGGAACCGCGGCTTTCTTCGGGGCTGGGTACGCCCCCACCGTCGTCTGGGTCTTCGCAGCTGGAGGCCGCAAAAGCCCCGGTGTTTCCTGGCGGCTGGAGCCGCCCTCGGGGCCTCCTGCAGCGGCTGGAGCCGCTGCACTCGTCGGAGCCTGCGTTCAGGCTCTCTCCTGCCTTCTCTGCTGCGTCTGACGCTGCCGACGTACAGACGCTGTGCAGGCCGCTGTCCAGGGTCCTGCACAGCCCTGCTCTGCTCCTGCTTAGACGCGCGACCGCGTCTCTCTACAGGATTTAAAGGGCCAGACACAGGAAGTGTCTGGGCTCCACCCGACGGTCCATTTCCTGCCTGAGCCCTATATAGGGCTGCTTCGCTCATTGTACTATGCCTTGCAACGAGGTTCACTACTGGTTAGTAGTTCTAAGTTGCGCTACGTTTGTTCCACATTCCTGCCATTGACTTCAGCCTGTTCCTGACTTCGCTTCTGCCTGCCGCCTGCCATTGACTTCAGCCTGTTCCTGACTTCGCTTCTGCCTGCCGCCTGCCATTGACCTCAGCCCGTACCTGACTCCGTTCTTGTTCAGCTTGCTTCAGCTCTCAGCTGGCTACAGACTCCGTTCCAACCTGTAGTCTACTCCAGTCCGGGTTTTACTAACTCCACTTCAGCTCGCTCCAGTTTCCTGCTTGCTTCAGCCCTGCTTCGGCTTGTTCCCATCACCGGCTAGCTACAGTCTCCGCACTGCCCGCTGTTTGTCTTCAGCCGGCTCCCGGCCCATTCAGCCGGTGCCTCTGCTACCAAGTATTCCTTGGACTTCCTCACGCCACAGACCCCGTTCCAGGTTCCCGCTTGCCGCAGAGACTTTGTCACCTCTTGGACTGCCTTGTTCCCTAGACCGGCCAAGTGCCTTTGCCCAAGTCCCAAGGTGCCAGAACCCTACGGGCTCCTCCTGGGGGGTTCCTGGTTCCCGGGTGAACACCTCAAGCCTCAGGCTCCGCCTCCCGGCCTACCCTGCCTCTCGGGGTGGGTCGGCCCAAGGGTCCACTACCTCGCCAGCAGTACCAGGCTGCAACACACGTTAACAAATTCAAAGCTGCTCTCTTGTTACAAATCCAGGCAGACACTAATATAAATCTCACTTATCATTGGAATCATACAGAACCAAATGAAGGATTACAATTTGATTACACATTTCCCTGAATCATATCTTTATGTCAGTTGCTATACCCCAGAGCTAATCAAGGATCATATCTATAACTCCCAATTCATAAGAACATAAGAAATTGCCATGCTGGGTCAGACCAAGGGTCCATCAAGTCCAGCATCCTGTTTCCAATAGAGGCCAAACCAGGACACAAGAACCTGGCAATTACCCAAACACTAAGAATACCCCATGCTACTGATGCAATTAATAGCAATGACTATTCCCTAAGTAAACTTGATTAATAGCCGTTATTGGACTTCTCCTCCAAGAACTTATCCAAACCTTTTTTGAACCCAGCTACACTAACTGCACTAACCACATCCTCTGGCAATAAATTCCAGAGCTTTATTGTGCGTTGAGTGAACAAGATTTTCTCTGATTAGTCTTAAATGTGCTATTTGCTAACTTCATGGAATGCCCCCTAGTCCTTCTATTATTCGAAAATGTAAATAACCGATTCACATCTACTCTTTCAAGACCTCTCATGATCTTAAAGACCTCTATCATATTCCCCCTCAGCCGTCTCTTCTCCAAGCTGAACAGCCCTAACCTCTTCAACCTTTCCTCATAGGGGAGCTGTTCCATCCCTTTTATCATTTTGGTGGCCCTTCTCTGTACCTTCTCCATCACAACTATATCTTTTTTGAGATGTGGCGACCAGAATTGTACACAGTATTCAAGGTGTGGTCTCAACATAGAGCGATATAGAGGCATTATGACATTTTCCGTTTTATTAACCATTCCCTTCCTAATAATTCCTAACATTCTGTTTGCTTTTTTGACTGCTGCAGCACACTGAGCTGACGATTTTAAAGTATTATCCACTATACACTGATTCATCAACTTATATCATAATGCCATAGCACGCCCCTCTGTCCACCATCTTTGGTCTAAGACTAAGTACCACTTAAGCCTCCACCTTGGAGAGGTAACTTGTACATCAAAATGGTGCCATCCACTGGAGAGGATGCACCAGAGTTGATTAAGTTTGGCACATCCCCAACAGACAGCATCATTACAAAGAAGAAGAAAAAAGAAAGAACACAGTGAAGAAGATCTCCAAGGCCTGGGCTCTGGGCCTAGGTCTGACTCTAAGCTGAGGCCCTGACTTTGGGACCCAGTGTCCGGGCCAGTATCTGGCATCAGGGCTGTATCTGGGCCGAGGCCCTGGTATCAGGACTCCATGTCCTGGACAAGCCAGTCTGAGACCTAGGAGTCAGGATCCAGTTCCTTGACTGGGCCCCAGCATTGGGCCTGGGCCTGGGCCCTGGCCTAGGCTGAGGTTCAGGCATAGGACCTGGCCTCTGGGTCAGCCTCCTGCATCAAGCCTGGGTCTGAGTCGAGGTCCAAGCAGTGGGACCTGTTCCACAGACCAGGCCTGGGTATGGGCTGATGCCCAGGTGTCAGGACTTGGTCTCTAGGCTGGGCCCTGCCCTGACAGAGGCTCAGATGTTGGTACCCAGCCTCCGAGTCAGGCCCCAGCATTAGGCCTAAGTCCAGATCGAGGTCCAGGTGTCAGGACCCAGTCTCCAGACTGGAACCAAGCCTGAGCTCAAACCCTGGCCTAGGCCCAGGCCCAGGCATTAGCACTGGGTCAGGACATGATGTTGAATTTGGTAAGTAGTAGGGGGGAGAGAGGATTGGGAAATTACCTGGGCCTAAGCCTTTGCTTGGGTCTTCGCCAAGGCCTCAGCATCATGCCATTGACTAGGTTGAGACCCCAGGCCATGCCCTGGCATAGGCTGTGGCCCTTTCGTTCGGCCATGCCTATACCTAGGAGAGACCCAGGCCTCAGGCCTAGGCCTAGGCCGAGGTGCTGGAGTCATGCATAGGAGTAGGCTAGGGCCCCTGCTAGGATCTCGGCCTATTCCTAGGTAAGGCCCCAGCTTCATGCCTAGGCCTAGCCCAATGGCCAACTTTTTTTTTAAATTGGTTTTTAAAAGAAAATGAGATTCTTCCAAAATTGTGTTTGTGTTTAACTCATTCCATTTTGAAAATGACCAAACTGAAATAGGACATTTCATCTCATTTCTTATTTTGTTTCTCCTGAATGCCAATCCCTTGTGACCAGATGTCCTCCTCTTCTCTCCCTTGATCTTTTCTTCACTCAAATGGATGTAGACTTTCCTTGAGGAAAAGTCTGATACTGGAAACAGTTCTTAAGAATTTCAGCTCTGGGATAAAGAAAAGGGCAGGAAAAATATCTTCATTCCCAATTCTGGCAAACAAAAAATAGGGTTAGAAAAAGCATTCTTCACTCTTCACAAAGATGGTTTCTGTAATCGCCTGTTAAATCAGGCAGAGAGGTATACACCTTTCTCCTTACCTCCGGGGCAGGATAAAACAGCATGCCAGAAAGGTACAGGTATTCAAATGGAAAACTTTTAAGAAACTCAGAAAAGGGAAAACATCTTCCTCTCTCCAATTACCTGTCAGCCCTATAAAAGGTGTGACAAGGAAGTGCCTCTTCCCTACCTTCTCTAGCCTGAGGTCTAAAAACTGGGAAAGTACACTAAACAATCTTTACGCTCTTTTTATTGGAGTGGTTTACAGGCCTCCAAACCAAAAGGAAGAGCTGGACATAGATCTGGTTGAAGACATCCAAAAGATAGGAAAGAAGGGAGAAGTGGTGATCGTTGGAGACTTTAATATGCCAGATGTAGACTGGAGAATCCCATCTGCAGAATCTAATAATAGTAGAGAAATAGTGGATGCCCTGCAAGTAGCTTTGTTCAAACAAATGGTAATGGGACCCACGAGAGAAGGAGCTATACTCGACTTAGTGCTCACTAATGGAGATAATGTCTCTGATGTCCAGGTGGGCGCCGACCTCAGCACCAGTGATCATCAATCGGTATGGTTTAATATCACAAAACGTATACAGAAAAGAAGCACAAAGACCCAAGTTTTGCAGTTCAAAAACACGGACTTTGATGAAATGGGGAAGTACCTGAAGGAAGAACTAAAAGGCTGGGAGAATGAGAGAGATGTGGACCAACAGTGGACCAATCTAAAAGGAGCAGTTACCAAGGCAACTAATCTACAACTAATCTATATGTTAGAAAAGTAAAGAAAAGAAAAAGAAAAATGAAACCTATCTGGTTCTCAAAGGAGGTGGCTAACAAAATAAAGGCTAAAAGAACAGCGTTCAAGAAATATAAAAGATCCCAAAGGGAGGAGCACAAAGAAGAATATCTGGTAGAACTGAGGGAGATGAAGAAATTAATCAAGGCATCAAAAAGTCAAGCGGAAGAAAGGATTGCCAAGGAGATAAAGAGAGGTGACAAAACATTTTTCAGATACATCAGTGAAAAGAGAAAAGTTCAAAGTGGTATAGTGAAATTGAAAGGTGGAAAGGATCAATGTGTGGAGAGAGATGAAGAAATGGCAGAAATATTAAATGAATACTTCAGTTCTGTGTTCACTAAAGAGGACCCTGGAGAAGGATCGTCGCTAGTTAACAAGAAACTGGAGGGGAGGGGAGTAGATGTAACTCCATTTACAGTAGAGAATGTATGGGAAGAGCTGGGGAAACTGAAAGTGGACAAAGCCATGGGACCTGATGAAGTTCATCCCAGGATACCGAGGGAGCTCAGAGATGTGCTGGCGGGTCCGCTGTGTGACCTGTTCAATAGAACCCTAGAAATGAGAGTGGTGCCGAGTGATTGGAGAAGAGCGGTGGTGGTCCCGCTTCACAAGAGTGGGAACAGAGAAGAGGCTCGTAACTACAGACCAGTTAGCCTCACTTCGGGGGTGGGAAAAGTAATGGAGTCACTGTTGAAAGAGAGAATAAACTATCTACAGTAAGGAGAATTGCTGGACCAGAGGCAGCATGGATTCACCAGGGGAAGATCCTGACAGACAAATCTGATTGACTTTTTTGACTGGGTAACCAAGGAATTGGATCAAGGAAGAGCACTCGATGTCATCTACTTGGATTTCAGCAAAGCTTTTGATACAGTCCCACACAGGAGACTGGTGAATAAAATGAGAAGCTTAGGAGTGAGTGCCGAGGTGGTGGCCTGGATTGCAAACTGGTTGAAGGACAGAAGACAATGTGTAATGGTAAATGGAACTCTCTCTGAAGAGAGAGCAGTTTTAAGCGGTGTACCGCAAGAATAGGTGTTGGGACCGGTCCTGTTCAATATCTTTGTGAGCGACATTGCGGACGGGATAGAAGGTAAGGTTTGTCTTTTTGCAGATGACACTAAGATCTGCAACAGAGTGGACACGCCAGAAGGAGTGGAGAGAATGAGACGGGATTTAAGGAAGCTGGAAGAGTGATCGAAGATATGGCAGCTGAGATTCAATGCCAAGAAGTGCAGTCATGCATACGGGGAGTGGAAATCCGAATGAACTGTATTCGATGGGGGAGAAAGGCTGATGAGCACGGAGCAGGAGAGAGACCTTGGGGTGATAGTGTCTAATGATCTGAAGTCGGCGAAACAGTGTGACAAGGCGATAGCTAAAGCCAGAAGAATGCTGGGCTGCATAGAAAGAGGAATATCAAGTAAGAAAAGGGAAGTGATTATCCCCTTGAACAGGTCCTTGGTGAGGCCTCACCTGGAGTACTCTGTTCAGTTCTGGAGACCATATCTCCAAAGAGACAGAGACAAGATGGAGGCAGTCTAGAGGAGGGCTACCAAAAAGGTGGAGGTTCTTCATTGAATGACTTATGAGGAGAGATTGAAGAATCTAAAGATGTACACCCTGGAGGAAAGGAGAAGCAGGGGTGATATGATACCAACTTTCAGATACTTGAAAGGTTTTAATTATCCAAAGACAACGACAAACCTTTTCCATCGGAAAAAAATCAACAGAACCAGGGGTCATGATTTGAAGCTCCAGGGAGGAAGACTCAGAACCAATGTCAGGAAGTATTTCTTCACGGAGAGGGTGGTGGATGCCTGGAATGCCCTACCAGAGGAAGTGGTGAAGACCAGAACTGTGAAGGACTTCAAAGGGGCGTGGGAAAAACACTATGGATTCATAAAGTCTAGAGGATATGAATGAAGAATGGGTGGTTCACGGGAATGACGGCTACTACCTGGAGATAATACCCTTATTCAATAAACATACACACGGTTAATGCGACTCCAACATTGCTCTAAGTTTCAACGGCAAGAGGAAATGTGGAAAAAAGGATTAGCATTCACAAAAAAGTGGGGAGTAGCTTGCTTGTTACGGCAGTTACTACCCCAAACCAAATAAGCCTGATACTTCACTTTCAATGAATATCCAGCATAGCTCTCTGCTTCAATGTCAGGGGAGAAAGTCTGATACTTCACTTTCAATGCATATCCAGCATAACTCTCTGCCTCAAAGGCAGGGGGAATGAAGAAAAGTGGATCTATATACAGACAACAACCAACAAGGACTGAATTACATAGTCTGGGTAAACAAATAAGCATGGGAGTAGCTTGCTTATTGCGGCGGTTACTACCCCTAACTAATTAAGCTAGATATTTCACTTAGATGCAGTTCCAACACTGCTCTCTACATTAATGGTGGGAGTGGAAGGGAAATAGAACCAAAAGGTTACTAAGAGCCAAGAGTAACAGATAAGTATGAGAAAAAAAAAAAGTATGAAGCTTGCTGGGCAGACTGGATGGGTCATTTGGTCTTCTTCTGCCGTCATTTCTATGTTTCTATGTTTCAAGCAGAATTATAGATTATCATTTAATATTAGTGAAAACGCATCAAGAAGTACGATTATGTTCAGTTGCTGATTGTTGTTCATTTTAGTTAAACAACTACTTTCAAATAAATCTAAAACCACTATAAACCTCTCTAATGTAAGTATATTACTTGAGATAGGGATGTTATATTGGATAATTTGTCCTTATGAAATCACTGTTTATAGAAAGCTTGAGAATTCTGACCCTAACTGATAAGTGTGGTTTAATTTTGGTTGCTGCTAGCTAAATGAAAGAAACTGTGTTGCTTGCTAAAGTCTGTTCTCAATTAAAATCATATTGCATCCAAAGCTTTGTTGAATGTGCCTTTACTTAATCAAACAACACAGCTGTGACAATAATTTTGCATTCTGATTTGGTTGGTGTTTCAGAAAACAAGGCCCTAATGACTCAGAAATGCTTATTGCTCTCACAGACTAAAATTACTTTGAAGAAAAATTGAAAAACTCCAATTTTCAACCTCCCCCCCCCCAGTTGTTTATTAATAATAGTAATAATGTCTGTCTGATATTGCTCTGTTCGGTTATGGGCCTGAGGCAAAAGCTGCCAGGAAATACTTTCCCCCACCAGCCTTTATTATTTAAATATTATATAAAAAATGGTGGGTACTGTTGGAACTCTTACATTTAATACATTGCGGGTGTGTTAAAAGACAGAACAAAGAACTCTCACTCAAGGTGAAATAACAAGTACAGTAGATTATATTTCAGCCAAAATGATTGGGACCAAGGTCATTCAATGTAATGGCTATTTCTAGATCATGGGAGTTTCCCTTTAACTGATACATTTATCTGTCTCCCCTCCCTCCAACACAACCTCATTTGTCTCCCCTCCCTCCAACACAAACTCATCTTCAGTACAGTCTAATCTGAAATTTACAGAGCACCACTCATTTCAAATAGTTGATCAGAGACTATTCACTGCATAGGAGAAAAAGGCAGCAAACTTCCAGAAGAGTGAGTTACAGAAGTGCCAGGTAGATCCAAGTAGGATTGTCCTTTTTTGGATAGTGGAGGAGACCTCAAATGGTACTTTTTTTCTTTTTTGCCCTGCAAGAAGGGAGTAGACTGCCTGCCTGCATCTTTTTTTTTTTTTTTTAATCAGTAGAGCTGCAGCGAGGGAGTTCATTAGCTAGGGTTATTGTAAAAAAAAAAAAAAATGACAGTGAGGTGGGATGGATCCAAGGGCCAGCCTGCTTCCATGAAGGTTCTTTCTTTAATATTAACAAGAGGGAAGGAACCAGGGGAAACTCACTGTACTGACACGTTTTAAAACATTTCCACGGTCGAAAGGGAGGGGGAGATGGTAATGCAAACTTTTTAAAAATATATTTGCAGGTTGTGAAGTTGTTTCAGCTAGAATGCCTAACACTTCTAATTTAATTAACCATATTGCTTACATTGGGGAATAGAAAATAAGTTCCTTGATTTTCAGATTCTTTAAGACTTCTTACACAAGAAGACAGTTAGACAGAGCATGGCATAAGTGTAATGCCCCATAGCAATAGGGATGTGGAAAGCACATATGAGAAAGCACAGGCTAGCAGGTAGGGACGTGAAAAACCAGTCAATTGAGAAAGCTATTGAACTAGCAGCGAATCAGCCTTGGAAGGTGTTGACTGTGCTTAAATGCTTGACGTATGCCCCATGTGGATGGAGGGATTATTCCTTCCAAGGAAATGTGTGAGGAATATATGGAATATTTTTCATAGATGACTGATCTGATCTACCTAGATTTAGAAGAGGAAAAGCTGGGAGTAGACATGAAAGATGGAGGTATGTATGAGAGTCAATCACTGAATTTTAGTATTCCAGCAGTAGGAGAGCCAATAGAGGATATCATGGGTGTCGATGAGGAGGAGGTTTTTGGAAGTATTAGGCATAATGGGGCGGATTTTCAGAGCCCTGCTCGCCTAAATCCGCCCAAAACCGGGCGGATTTAGGCGAGCAGGGCCCTGCGCGCCGGTGAGCCTATTTTACATAGGCCTACCGGCGTGCGCAGAGCCCCGGGACTCGCGTAAGTCCCGGGGTTCTCCGAGGGGGGCGTGTCGGGGGGGGGCGGGCCCGGTCTCCGCGGTGTTTCGGGGGCGTGTCGGCAGCGTTTTGGGGGCGGGGATGGGGGCGTGGCTACGGCCCGGGGCGGGCCGGGGGCGTGGCCGCGCCCTCCGTACCCGCCCCCAGGTCACGGCCCGGCGCGCAGGAGGCCCGCTCGCGCGCGGGGATTTACTTCTCCCTCCGGGAGGCGTAAATCCCCGGAGAAAGGTAAGGGGGTGGTGTAGACAGGGCCGGGCGGGTGGGTTAGGTAGAGGAAGGGAGGGGAAGGTGAGGGGAGGGCGTTAGAGGATTCCCTCCAAGGCCGCTCCGATTTCGGAGCGGCCTTGGAGGGAACGGGGGTAGGCTGCGCGGCTTGGCGCGCCGGCTATACAAAATCGATAGCCTTGCGCACGCCGATCCAGGTTTTTAGCAGATACGCGCGGCTTTGATGGATGAGGTTGGTAGGCCAAAAAGGAGCGAGTTGCAATAGTCAATTTTTGTTAGTATAATGGCTTGTAGAACCATCCGAAAATCATTGAAGTGGAGAAGTGGTTTCAATTTTCTCAGGACAAGAAGTTTATAGAAACAGTCTTTAGTGGTGGTGCTTATAAATTTTTTGAAGTTAAGCTGATTATCTATCATGACGCCTAAATCACGTACATATGGTGAGTGATTAATTGTAGGAGTGGTAGAATTGAGTGGGACAGCTGGGTATATTAGATTGTTATTAACGTCATGATTGATAATTAAGATCTCTGTTTTGTTGTTGTTGAGAATGAGGCTGAGACTGGATAGAAGATGATTGATTAGTTGCAAGCAATTATTCCAGTGAATCAAGGTTTTGTGTAGGAATTCTGAGATTGGGATGATTATTTGGAAGTCATCCGCGTAAATGTAGTGTGTTAGGTTTAGAATTTTAAGAAGTTGACAGAGAGGGAGAAGGTAAATGTTGAAAAGGGTTGGAGAGAGGGAGGAACCTTGAGGGACTCCTTGATTTGCTGGGACCGGGTGTGATTCTTTGTTGTTTATCTTTACCTTGAATTGTCTATTAACCAGGAAGGACTTGAACCAGCTGAGTACTGTTCCCTTAATGCCTATGTCTATCAGACCTTGTAATAAAAATGAATGGTTGACAGTGTCAAAGGCCGCAGAGAGATCTAAAAGAATAAGGAGGTGAGGTTGTTTTTTATCCATATTAGTTAGAATATTGTCGGTGAGAGAGATAAGTAGGGATTCAGTGCTTAACGATTTACGAAAACCGTACTGGGAAGGTGCAAGAATGTAGTTTTCTTCAAGGTACTCTGATAGTTGTCTATTGACTATCTTTTCCATAATTTTGGCGATCATTGGCAAATTGGCTATTGGGCGGAAGTTAGCTGGATCTGTGGCCGGAAGATTAGGTTTTTTAAGAAGAGGTTTAAGAATTGCTAGTTTAAGTTGGTCAGGAACTAGACCTTGGGAAAGAGAGCAATTAATGATATTGGCAATTGGCTTTGAAATGGTATTCCTTATAGCGATGAGGAGGTTGTTTGGAATTGTGTCTAAGGGATGAGAGGATGGTTTCTCTATTACCGTCACTTTATTGCAGAGTACTCCACGCTAGCCGCTCCACTCACTGCCATGACTAGGAAAGGATGCAACCTCTGGGAGTGGAGTCCCAAAACCCAGTCTGCATTCCAGACCCTTAAGGAGGCCTTTCATACTGGTGCCTGTCTCTGCCATCCGGACCCAAACCACCATTTCATTGTAGAGGTCAACGCATCCGCCATTGGCACGTGGGCGGTCCTCAACCAGTACTCCATGAAGGGAGCCCTAGTTCCGTGCTCCTTTTATTCCCACAAGTTCTCACCCACAGAATGCAACTATATGATTGGGGTCCGCAAACTCCTGGCCGTGAAGCTGGCCCTCCAGGAATGGCACCCCTGGCTCGAGGAGGCTCAGCACATGTTTACCATCTACACAGACCACAAGAATTTAGAACACATGAAAGAAGCCCAGCTACTGAACGCACCGCAGGCCCACTGGGCCCTCTTCTTTGCGCAGTTTAACTGAGTTGCTCTATCGCCTGGCTGAAAAGACTTGCACTGGCTCTCCATTGCTCAATGGATAATGTACAAAACACTATCTTTAAGACATAAAACCCTACACACCGAAAACATGATCTGGCTCAATAATACCCTACACTTCCGCAAAAATTCCAGACTACCCAGAACGCAACATGCTGCCAAACTACACACGCCCTCTCAGAAAGCCACACTACTCGACACAACTAGAAAACATGCCATGTCCATAGCCGGGCCTTCACACTGGAACAACATGCCCCCTAATCTCCATCAAGAAACATGCCCAAAAAAATTCAAGCAAAACTCAAAACATGGCTTTTCTTACAAGCTTTTACATAAGTTCTTCGCAGTTTCACTTCTGCGATTTTCTCCCCCTATTTCCCTCCTCCATTTACTTAGCTCATATACCTGCATTCTCTCGCTCAGACTCTCTCTTTTCTTCCTATGCATTGACACTTCCCTCTCTAGCATGTTCTATGCCATGTCTATACTCTATCGTTATATCTCACCCCTGAGTTGTTACAGCTGCAATCTTTCATTCTTTTTAGTATCATTTTACTGGGCTCTGTACTATGCATTTTAGAGATGTGAATCAGAACCAGAATCGGTTCGGATTCCGGTTCAGATTCACATGTGGGTTTTTTCCTATCGGGCCCGTTCGCGTTTTGTTTATCGGCTGCCCAGCCGATAAACAAAAAACCCACCCCGACTCTTTAAAAGTAACCCCTTAGCTTCCCCCACCCTCCCGACCCCCCCAAAACCTTTTTACAGGTACCTGGTGGTCCAGTGGGGGTCCCGGGAGTGATCTCCCGCTCCGGCTACCGGGCCGTCCTTTGCCCTTACCTTGTGACAGGGTATCCATGCCATTGGCCGGATCCTGTCACATGGTAGGAGCACTGGATGGCCGGCGCCATCTTGTGCTCCTACCATGTGATAGGGGCTGACCAATGGCACCGGTAGCCCCTGTGACATAGTAAGGGCAAGGCTATCGGTGCCATTTTGGTTCCTGGCATCCGACGGCATGAGTGCAGAAGATCGCTCCCGGACCCCCGCTGGACCCCCAGGGACTTTTGTCCAGCTTGGGGGGGCCTCCTGACCCCCACAAGACTTGCCAAAAGTCCAGCGGGGGTCCGGGAGCGACCTCCTGCACTCAGGCCGTATTGCCAGTATTCAAAATGGCGCCGGCACTAGCCTTTGCCCTCATATGTCACATAGTGAGGGCAAAGGTAGCGCCGGCGCCCCTTCATAGATCCTGCATGCATCTCCCTCGCAGCTACTACCACCGTGCCACCCTGTACGACAGTGGTGCCTCATCGCCTCCAAGAGTGAATACTATGCTGGGCCCATGATTCTCGACTTGCTGGTCACCCCAGCTGGGCTCGGACCCTGGAGATGCTCTGCAGGCATTACTGATGGCCCAGCATGGTGAAGGACTCTTGGGATTACGTAGACTCCTGTCCCACCTGTGCACAGCAGAAGCTGGCCACAGGACATCCATGGGGCCTTCTGCAGCCCTTACCAGCTATCACCGGACCGTGGTCTCATTTGGCCACAGACTTCATTGTAGACCTGCCTCCTTCCAAAGGGAACACTGTTATATGGGTCATCAACGACCGTTTCTCATAAATGGCTCACTTTGTCCCGCTACCAGGCCTACCTTCAGCTCCAGAACTCACCCAACTCTTTCTGCTGCACATCTTCCATCTCCATGGCCTGCCCCAGGAGATCGTGTCCGACCGAGGCCCACAGTTCGCCGCCCGCTACTGGAGAGCATTATGTAAGAAATTCAATATTTCACTCAATTTCACCTCGGCCTACCACCCTCAAACCAAGAGACAGGCTGAACAGACCAACTGGTCATTAAAGACTTTCCACAGAGCCTATGTAAATGATCAACAGGATAATTGGGCAGACCTGCTTCCGTAGGCTGAATTTTCCCACAACATATATGTGGCAGCACCTACGGGCACCTCCCCGTTCACCGTAGTCTATGGAAAGTAGCCCTGTCTGCCTCTACCCGTACCGCTTCAGGTTCCTTCTCCAGCGGCCCAAGCAATAGCCCAGGAGATTCATCGCATCTGTGATCAAGTAACACACAGAATTCGACAAGTGGCAGATCGTGCCAAGAAATTTACTGATACTCATTCGGGAGCAGCTCCAGTGTTCTTTCCCAGACAGAAGGTATGGTTAGGTACCTGACATATTCGCCTTCAAATGTCTTCACAACGTTTCACACCCCACTTCATTGGGCCATTCCCTGTCCTACGGTGAGTCAGCGCTGTTTCATACCAGCTGTGGCTACCCCCGAATATGGGCATCCACAACACGATTCACGTGTCCCTTCTCAAGCCACTTGTTCTCTCCTGGCCATCCTGTCGGCTACCACCTCCCACTCAGTTGGCCACAGAATCCGACAACATCTTACAAGTTAAATGGGAGTACCTCCTCTCATGGGAGGGATTTGGACCCTTGGGAGTCATCTCAGCATATATTAGACAAAGATCTCCTCCGGGCATTTCACTGGTCTCACCCCGAGAAGCCCCGACCGATGAGGGGGAGGCCTAAAGGGAGGGGTACTGTTGTGCATCCTCTTTGCAGAAAGCCAGAAATCATCATACCTACAACAAAATGATCAGAACAGGTGCAGAACAGAGATAGACAATTCATATTACAACTAACATGAAAAAAAAATAAATTTCTGGTGTCACCTCAGCAAAAAAATATTCCTCCACTGCTATTTTGTGAAGTAACACAAACTCCTGTTAAAAAGCCTCATTAAATAAGAAAGTTTTTACAAGTCTAATTTTCAAAGCAGATTTATGTGCTTAAGTTCACATTAAAAGTTAGTAAGGCAATGCATACCTTAGCGTGGCATAGGTACATACAATTGTAACTACTATTTGAACATTTACACATATACTTTTGAAAATCAAAAGTACAAATGTAAATGATTTGCCAACTCACTTCCACCCCCAGAAATGTCTCGTGGCAGTATGCATAAAAGTATGTTCAAAATCACTTTTAGCACAAAAGGAGTGTGGAGTAAAGGGCGCACACATTTAGGGGAAAATTATAGAGCAGAAAGAACGTACACTGTTCTGTTATAAATTAACACATTAATTAATCACTTTTACACATATTTTAATTGTACTTCTAAGTTAACTTTAAAAAGTCTGTTTATATGCATAAATGTTTTGAAAATTACCCCCACTATTTCCATACACATTGGAAATATTTCTTATGCTATGGATAAATTACATGAGGATGCTCCTATTTTCTTCTAGATTACTTTATTTCACTCTTTTTCATTTGCCAGTGACCTTTGGATTTCTTAATTTGCCTGATCATCATATCTATTATACAAGTCCTTGTCATTCTTGGTTTATTCATCATGTGGTTTGAAAATTATATATCTCTCTATTATGTTACAATTATAATCTTCTAGCATGTGTCATTAGTTTTACAAATCCTATCACCAGGAATCATTTTATTAATTATCCTTCATAGTTTTTATAGAATGAATTCATATATGTCATTATTCAATTATTGTTCACTAATCATTTAATTTTATGATTTATTGAATTTTTGGGCATTGTTACCACCCTTACAGCTAATTCCCTTCATAAAACTGGTAACTTATTTGTGGATAATGTGGACAAGATAATGTTTATGGAGCTTGATGTTTATTAGAATTATGTTTTCAAAATGGAATGGGAAAACAACCAATGAAATTTCATTGATTTTCATTTCTTTATGCTTTGAAAACAAAGGCTGCTCAATGTAAAAAACAAATTAAAAAACACATTGTTTAGGGCATAACATAGAGATGCAGTACCCCCAGACGTCTCCAAAGCCTCCCCCCCCCCCCCCCCAAATAAAAATCTGCCATAACCAGAGGCTGGAACATCACCAGGCCTCATTGACCCCATGAAAAAGTTTCCAACCACTATTAAAAAAGTTTCTTGGTTGGGGGATGCTCCAGCCACTACATATCACTTCCATGTGGGAACTGGTCAGTGAAAGGGACAGGATTTATTTAGAGCTTTTATTTAGTGCTTTTTTATACCAAAGTTTGTTGTACATCACATCAGTTTGTTGTACATCACATCAGTTTACAATTAACAGATAGCAAGGATGAGTGGGAAAAAGAAGAGAAAAAAACAGTTACATCAAACAAATTAATCAAGTTGCATAAATGAAAATAAATTGGAGAGGTAAGATCTTAGGCCTGGATTTTCTAAGGTCTGTGACTTTAGAAAATCCGGTGGTAAAGGAGGACAGGGTGGCAAAGCGGGGGGCGGGCCTGCGAAAGCCGGCAGCGATCGCACCTCCGTGGTGCCATCGCTGCCAGCTTTCGTACCCAATAGTACCATCATAAAAGGTGGCACTATTGGGCGCGCTAGTGACAGCGAAAAGGGCCCTTACCTTTTTGCCGTCACTAGCAACCCACTAGGGGGTTAAGCGAAGGCCCACTAGGGGGTTAAGCGAAGGCCTGTTTGAAAAGCCATGTCTTTAATTTCTTTTTAAATTTTTGAGTGCAGGGCTCTAATCGTAGGTCAGGGGGCATCAAGTTCGTGAGAGGGGCCAGCAATGGAAAAGGCTCTATCTCTGATGGAGATTAGGTGTGTGAGTTTTGGTGCGGGGATATGTAAGGTGCCAGTGTGGGCGGATCTGGTGAGTCTATTTGGGATATGGAAGCGTAGGGAGTTGTTTATCTATTGGATGTTTTGATTGTGTAGGGACTTGTGGACTAGAGAGAGACTCTTGTGGAGAATTCTGAAAGGGATAGGGAGCCAATGGAGGTCTTTTAGAATGGGGGTGATGTGATCATTTTTGCGAGAGTTGGTGAGGACTCTGGCCGTGGCGTTCTGTAGCAATTGAAGGGGTTTGAGGGTGGTAGCAGGGAGGCCTAGGAGGAGGGAGTTGCAGTAATCAATTTTCGAAAAGATTATTGTCTGGAGGACAGTACGGAAATTATTGAAGTGGAGAGGAGCTTTGAGTTTTTTAAGAACATGCAGTTTGAAGTAGCAGTCTTTAAGGAGGAATTAATGAAATTTTTTTAGGTTAAGTTGGCTGTCTAGGATGATGCCAAGGTCTCTTAACTGGTGTAAGATTTGGGGTGAGGGGGAATTGGCGATGGTGATAGGGAGGGGCTTGATAGACTGATTATGGGAAATAAGTAGGAGTTCTGTTTTGGAGGTATTAAGGGCGAGGTTGACATTACTTAGGAGGTAGTTTATGGAAGTGAGGCAGTGTTCCCATAATTGGAGGGATTTGGGGATAGATTCCGTGATAGGGATTAGAATTTGGACGTCATCAGCATAGATAAAATAAGTGAGTCCAAGATTAGATAGTAGATGGCAAAGGGGCAACATGTAGATGTTGAAGAGGATGGAGGATAGGGAAGAGCCTTCTGGTATGCCTCTTGTTAATTGGATGTGTTCAGATTCACTATTTCCTATTTTGACTTTGTAATGTCTATTATCTAGGTAAGATTTAAACCAGAGGAGGGCAGTGCCAGTTATGCCAAATTCCATGAGTCTATTTGGTAGAATTTTATGGCTGATGGTATTGAAAGCAGAGGAGATATCTAGCACAGCCAGGATGTATGAGTGTCCATATTCTAAACCTTTGAGGATTATGTCAGTAAGGGAGATAAGCAGGGTTTTGGTGCTTAGGAATTTGTGGCTATTCCTTAGTGGCTAGAGACTTACCTGTCCTCGTATCAATGTGCTCATTTTTCACAGATAGCTATTATTTGTGGTGGGGAATGAGGCGTTAATATCATTAGAATTCAAGAGCATCAGGTTCAAAGTCTCTGCTTGGTTCAGCATGATCCGTGCGCTGGTCTGGCTTACCAACATTTCAGACACTCGATCTTGACATCTTCGTAGGCAGATACAGAGCCATGGCAAGCAGAGGCAAAAAACAAGTCCTAGTAAGGCAAATGTACACATAGAGCCAATTAGAATTTTTCAAACCTGAGCCTAATCTAGAGAACCATGATCCAAGGGATCCAAATAGATCACTGACTTCGAATCCTTTCCATGTCTGTACCAGTACGTGAGCAATAAACTTTCCACATAGTCCTCCTTCTGAAGCTAGTATGTAATCTAACGCTAGATGGTTCTGGTAAATGGCGTTCCAGAAACCCTTTTGCTGTGCAGCTAGTAGTCTCAGTGCTTTTACAGTTTCATTAATAATTATTTCAACAACAGCTTGCAGTCTAATAATACGATTTAACATATATATTGGGGTTCTGTAACCCCAAGAGCCATCCTGAGCCCAGGAGGCTGGGTCATAATAGGCCACAATACGTTCTGGTCATAGGTAGGAATAGGAATAGTTGCATATCCCTGTGAGAGTAAGCCTCAGTTAGAATGGGTGAATCTCTACAAGGAGAACAATCTCAGAGAAAGAAGATCCAGAGAAAAAGACAGATACTCAAAGAATACAGAATGCAAGAAAACATTTGATCCATACTGAGACATATCTCACTCTAAGAGGGCAAGCAGTGGGATATGGTATTTGAGTAATGTGATCAAAGCAGCTTCCATAGACAAAGGTAAAGAAAGACATATTACATAATCATTTAGCTGATTCAGCAAAGAAATGCATATAAGTAGTGGAAGTCAGACTGGAAAATGCTACAAAACTTGGAAAAACTGCATTAATTCTGTCTAAATAATGGCATTTGCAAATAGGTCCAAACAGCATCTGAGCAAGACACAAAGCAATGCACACACAAAAGAAAATCAAATGATGAAACATATGATGAAAGGTGTATGATGGCTTTCTTTGAAAACAGTTCACAGTCCAATTCTATGGCAAAGGATGCAGTTATAAGGATGGGATAATCTCTGAATTCAATGACACATGTGGGGCAAACATGTCTCTTGGCTTAGTGCACTTCAGTGACATCGAAGCACAGTCTTTCAATTCAGCACTTGGTATGTTACTTGATCAGAATCTAACATAAGAGCAAAACAAATTCAGTTTAATCAGGGAGAAGGTTCCATCAGTGTTTACATAGAACATTAAACTTTGACACACAACTTCATTCACTCTTCAGGTGTAAGGACACACAACATAGAAAACAAACAAGTAACACACATTTTTTTCTTCTGATGAGCTCTAACCCCTGATCAAAAATAAAAGTCGGCCAAAAAAAGTGTGAAAAAATACTTAGATAGTGTTTGGATCAATCTAGACTAAAACAAAAGTAAAAATCAAAAAGGAGATCTGTTTAAAAATGAAAAACTGGGAAAAAGGAGAAAATGTAATCTTCAACAATCTTCAAATGTTTCATCTGTTATTAACTTGGGAAAATATAAAGTCTGGCAACATAAAAGTTAGAGAAATTACAGCTCAATTGAAACTAAACATTCTGATATTAATACAGCAAAATGCAGTCATAAAGCTACCTTTTTCTTTTATATTGCTGTGCCTCTAGGAGGCACTGTACTCATTAATACTCAGCTGCAGATGTATTCCCTTCTGGAATACAGTGCTTGCAACAGAATCTTTGTTACTGAGATAACTCTTTTGCTTCTGGGAAAATCTCCCTCCTCTGTGAAATGACAAATCATTGTTAATTTTGACATATAACTTATACATACGGTAAGGGCAATTTTTTTTGCAAGAAAAGGCTTAGGAATGCACTGTAAGTGTGCCAGTGTGATGACCAAATCTCTGTAAGCTTTGTAATAGTCTAAATCCTGACTGCTGAATAACTTTTTCTCAATGTCCCAAGAACTATTATTATGCTTCTTAATATCTTTTAATTCCTTGCCAATCTGTTTTTAAACTAAACACACAAATTTCTGTTTTTAAACTAAACTAATCAATTCATTAAAATGGAGTATCCCTGTTCTCCTTTGCCTCTCTGTCCATCCCTCTGCCCAGCTGACCCCCCTTCTTTTTCCCCCTCTCTCCACACAGCCACCCTGAGACAAGGAAAAGCAATACGTCCTCTTCTAATGATAAATCAAATCTAATTATTAAATGAAAGTAGCTTTAAATAGAGACATCCCTCCCTCACAGGCACAACACAAAGCAGAAAATGCCACTAGATCACATAAGAAAACGCAGCTCCACAGCACAGCACAGAATGAGACAACAGACACAACTCTAGAATCTCTCACAGATGAAAAACAATGCAAGTTGTTCTTTAGCTAATATACTAGTTACAAATACAACACTTGGACTCAGAAAGGCAGGTAGTAGAAAAGAAAAGGAATTTAATCACACCTCAGAACTCTGACGAAAGAGAAAGGTTACTGGAAACTAACTGCATTTAACACTGCAGGCTGAATGACGTAGCAGCATGAAAAGTAAGGAGCGGGGTCTCTCCAGCCCTCCCTCTCTCCCCTCTCTGCTGTACACAAAGAAATTCAGAAGGGTGGGGCAAATCTACTCCAAACAAAAACTCCAGGTCCCACAGAACAACTCGCCTGCACACACTTCGCTTGACACAAACGAATTCCGACAAGGGGCTAACGTACTCTAAGAGAAGACTGCAAGTCCCAGCAGCCTGCCAGGAAACATGAAACCGCAGGAGAACACAATGAGCAAGCAAACCACAGAAGCAGACAGCCGAAAGCGAAAAAAAAAAAAAAAAAAGAGAAGCACGGCGAAGCACAAGGACTGCCTCCAAAAAGGTGAGGACCGAAAGTGAGCGAAAACTAGAAAACTGAAAGAGCTTAGAAAGCAGCAGAAAAATCACAAAGAAACGAAGAAATCTAGTTGGATAGAAAAATCTACTGTTAAACAGACAAATAGAACAACAATAAAAATAGGGACCCTTTTATAAGAAAGGGACCTAGGGCCTTACCTGCTCTGTCATCTCGGACGGGGCCAATAAAAGAAACGAGCTACTGAACATGTCACGGACCTGTGAGACGGGCTCCAGAATGTGTTACGGCCCCGGTTGCACCACTTGAGGGTGCTGCTTACCAACTCCAACCACTCCCAAAGTGCTGGTATCGATGGTAGCGGTGGGCGGTCACCACTCACCCCGGTACCAGAGACAGACTACCCATAGGGGCTTGCACGGGGCCCCACACGGGAGAGGAGTCATGGCACCAGATGTAAAACCGGACTAGAAAGACCCATAAAGACCAGCTCTAGAAGTCAAACAGTGAAGTTTATTATGAAGAAAGGCATGATTTATTCAGAAGTAGCAGGCATTACAAAGCAAATGGTGCAAGCCCAAACCTACTCAGTGCTAGGCTGCTAGTGCAAAGCATTATAAAGGGTTTACCTTCAGCCAATCAACAGGTGTCTGCGTTACCCGCCCCTTATCCCTTGTCCAATTAATAAATTGTGCATGTGTACCCTACTTTGTTACTAGGGTGCTTTTTCTGCCATTTACACTCGCTGTTAGTTTTCCCAGGAAATCAGTCTTCTTAAGTTTCGTTTTCCCAGGTCTGACATCACTTGTACTGGCCATATTCAAACACACCTTAGTGAGTACTCTAACTCTCAACCTATCTCATCCACAGTATCTTCTCACTGGGAGACCTGCTGTGGAACCTCCTGACGTCATCTAGGAGAGAAGGGCTCCCTCTGCCGAGGTCCGTGAGACTGTAACTATGAGACTGCCTCACTACTGACACCTCTGGGGGTTCTATTCAAGCTGTTTAATAAAAGAACTCTTGTGTTTGTGTAGTACGAGTCTAGCCCAGTGCTGTGGCTCCTCACGGGGCTCATCCCCGTGGGCATGATCACCTCCACAGCACCCAAGGATCCACAAACACACATAATAACAACAGATTGCTAACTCAATGGATCCGGCTCAGTTCACTGCGTTGCAGGCCATTCCAGGCCTGGCCCAGCAGATATCCGAACAGCAGGCAGCGCTGGAAGGACTGACCATTGCATTTAATATACTGCGCACACAGATGAACTCACCTTCCACCTAAGGTAAAGAAGCTAAACTGTGTGAGGTGATGGTCAAGACTACTGTGCCTCTTGAAGCTCCCACCCGCTTCTCAGAAGAAGTCTGGAGATGCAGAGACTTCATTAACAAGTGCTGCATGCACTTTGCATTACAACCTGGCCACTTTCCCACAGCCTATGCCAAGACCACCTATATCCTGTCGTAGCTATAGACTGACTAGCATGGTCTTGGGCCTCTTTGCTGTGGGAGCGCGAGGATCCAAATCTTCATGACCTTGAAGGATTTCTCGAACTCTTTAAGTCAGTTTTCGATGATCCTGCCCTGCAGGATCTTCTTTGGTTCATCCTGCCCTGCAGGATCTTCTTTGGTTCACCTGCCCTGCAGGATCTTCTTTGGGTCCATCTTCTTTGGAACAAACCACTAGCTGACTTCGCTATAGAATTCAAGACACTTGCATATGAATTATCCTGGGACCCGAGATGCCTGAAGACCCTCTTCTTTGAAGGAATGAACTCCTGTCTGAAAGACGAACTCACCGCTCGTGAAATGCCTGATTCTTGTGAAATTGGCAACAAAGATCGATCGCCAACTTCGCGATAAGGTTCAATAGACCAAGACTTCCAGAAGACCCTTTCTGGGTGAAGTTTGAGTCATGTCCACACCCAGGCCAGTTCCTTCGGTCCCAGCAGCCAGTAGATAAGCACTTATGCAGTTAGGCCACAGCCACCTGACATCAAAGTAGAGAAGAACGCAGAAGAAATTAGGGCTGTGTATGTACTGTGGACAAGCTGGTCATGCTGTCCAAACTTGCCCTATATGTCCAGGAAACTGGCAGACCTAATTCCTGTAGGAGGACTCTTCTTAGGTCTCACCACTCCTTCTCCTCTGCTCTTTCTTCCTGTATCTTTGATCTGTGGACCTTTAGAGTACCAGACTCTTGCCCTGGTGGACTCCGGGGCAGGAGGCAATTTTATTCTACAATGATTAGTGGAGCACCTACGGATCCCCACTTCCACTATGAAGCCTCCACTACTTCTTTCATCCATCCATGGAGAGCCCTTACCGGGTGAAGTAACTCTACGCACCAAACCAGTATGTCTACGGACCGGTGCCCTCCATTCTAAGACCATCTCCTTCTTTGTTTTAGAGAAGGCCATGCACCCTATAGTTCTGGGATTACCTTGGCTGCAGCAGCATATGCCTCAATTCAATTGGGCTACACTGGAACTCTCAAGATGGGGTCTAGACTGCCATGATAAATGCCTAATGGAGGTAGCTCTGTTACCCTGTATGCCTACCACCCCAGTAATGCCGGGGTTACCGCCTCAATATGCATCTTTCCAAGATGTCTTTTCAAAAGAAGCTGCAGATGTACTTCTGCCTCACAGACCTTATGACCAGTATAAATCCGAAGCCTATTACGGAGCCACCCAAGGGTAGAGTGTACCCCCTGTCTGAGGCAGAAAATAAAGCCATGTCCGAATATATCCAGGAAAACCTCCAAAAGGGATTCATAAGACCATCCAAGTCCCCTGCTGGTGCAGGATTTTTCTTTGTGGGCAAAAAGGAAGGTACACTACGTCGATGTATAGATTACAGAGGCCTCAACGAAATAACAATAAAGGATCACTTCCCTCTGCCTCTGATATCAGAGCTATTTGACAGACTACAAGGAGCTCAAATCTTTTCCAAAATGTATCTGAAAGGAGCCTACAATTTACTTTGCATTCAAGCTGGCAATGAGTGGAAGACAGCTTTCAACACTCGGGACGGCCACTTTGAATATCTAGTGATGCCCTTCGGCCTGTGCAATGCCCCGGCTGTCTTTCAAAATTTAATGAACTACATTTTCCGGTATCTCCTCTATAACTGTGTTGTTATTTACTTGGACGACATCTTGATTTTCTCTCAAGACATGACCACTCATCTGGAGGATGTTAAGAGAGTACTACAGAGGCCCTGTGAGAACAATCTCTATGCCAAGTTATCCAAATGTGGATTTCACAAAGAGTTAGTGCCTTTCTTAGGCTACATCATCTCCAATCAAGGCTTTCAAATGGATCCACAGAAGCTGGAGAGTATCCAGCAATGGGCACAACCCACCGGGTTAAAAGCTCTCAGACGCTTCTTAGGTTTCACCAACTATTACAGGCCTTCATCAAGAATTACTCTTCACTTACAGTGCCGCTTACAGCAATGATGAAGAAAGGTGCCAATGTTGCTAATTGGTCTCCAGAGCTTATAACCGCATTCCAGAAACTAAAAGATGCCTTTTCAAGCAAGCCGTGTCTTCTAGAGATGTGAATCGTGTGCCCGATCGTTTTAACGATCAGGTTCGGATGGAGGGAGAAAAAAATCGGATCGTTAGAGATGTGAATTGGAATCGGTTCCAATTCCAATTCACATCATTAATTTTTTAGTGAGGCCTGAGCATATAAAAAAAAACCCACCCTGACCCTTTACAAATGACCCCTTTGCTCTCCCACCCTCCCGAACCCCCCCCCCAAAAAATGTTAAATTACTTGGTGGTCCATTGGGGGGGGGGGGGGGGGGCCGGCGCAATCTCCAGCTCTCCGGCCATCGGCGCCATTTTGGCTACCACTGATAAAAATGGCGCCGATGGCCTGATAAAAAAAAACCCACCCCGACCCTTTACAAATTATCCCTTTGCTTCTCCCACCCTCCCGACCCCCCCCAAAACCTTTTACATGTACCTGGTGGTCTAGCGGGGGGTCTGGGAGCCATCCCTTCAATCATACCCTCGGTGCCGGACTGGTTACAAAATGGCGCCATACTGCCATATGACATAGTGAGGGCAAAAGTAACGCCGGAGCCATTTTGCCCTCACTATGTCAACATAGTGAGGGCAAAAGTAGCACCGGCACCATTTTGAATATTGGCAATATGGCCCGCGTGCAGGAGGTCGCTCCCAGACCCCTGCTGGACTTTTGGCAAGTCATGTGGGGGTCAGGAGGCCCCCCCAAGCTGGCCAAAAGTCCCTGGGGGTCCAGCGGGGATCCGGGAGCGATCTCCTGTGCTCGTGACGTCGGGGGACAGGAACCAAAATGGCGCCGGCGCTACCTTTGCCCTGTCATATGGTAAGGGCAAAGGGCCACCGGCGCCATTTCTATTAATGCAGCCGTGGCCCAAGAGCGAGAGATCGCGCCGGGACCCCCCCCCCCACTGGACCCCAGATAATTTAAAACATTTTGGGGGGCTTCGGGAGGGTGGGGGATTTGTTTTAAAGGGTCGGGGTGGGGTTTTAGGGTTGTTATGGTGTGCCGGTTTTCCCGCCCTCCCCCCTCCCCCGATTTACGATTTTTGACGATAATCGGGGGAATTGCTATTGTATCGCGGCTCTAATGATTTTTGACGATTTAAAATATATCTGACGATTGTTTTAAATCGTCAAAAAACGATTCACATCCCTAGTCTTCACAGACCATAAGAATCTGGAGTACCTCCGCCACGCACAGCGCCTGAACCATAGACAAGTGAGATGGTCTCTGTTTTTCAACAGATTCAACTTTGTGCTCACGTATTGCCCTGGAGATAAGAATATCATAGCTGATGCTCTATCTTGCTCATTCCTCTCTGAGGACATTCCAGAAGAACCGCAACACATCATTGACCCAGAGAAGCTCATACTGGCAGCTACCCACTCAGTACCTGCAGGAAAGACCATTGTACCCAAGAACCTCAGAAAGAAGTTATTGGCTTGGGCCCACGACTCTAAACTTTAAGGATACCCTGACCAACGTAGAACCCTGTCTAAACTTCAGACCTATTACTGGTGGCCCACCTATATCCTGCGCTAACTGCGCTAAACAGAAGACGCTGCCGGGTCATCCATGGGGTCTACTCCAACCTTTGCCAGTGCCAGAAGAACCATGGACACATATTGCCACAGACTTTGTGGTCGATTTACCATCTTCAGGAGGAAACAACACCATTTGGGTAACCGTAGATCAGTTCTTGAAGTTGGCTCATTTTGTGGCTCTCCCAGGCTTACCCACTGCCATGGAGCTCGCCAAGCTATTCATTATGCACATCTTCTACCTGCATGGCTTGCCTAAGCACATAGTCTCCGATTGAGGAGCCCAATTCATGGCTAATTTCTGGAAGGCACTATGTAAGAAGTTCGATATTTCCCTCGACTTCACATCGGCAAATCATCCTCAATCCAACGGGCAAACAGAGAGGTTGAACAGGACACTGAACCAGTTCATTCATGCCTATGTGAACACTCGCCAGAATGATTGGAGTGAACTGTTGCTGTTTTAGATCTGCTCTCCAGAGGGGAGGAGTTAGCAATCTGATGTAGATCTGCTCCTCCAGAGGGGAGGAGTTGGCAATCTGTTATAATTCTGCTGCTCGGAGTTAGCAATCTGTTATTGAGCTCCTCCTGTAGGGGGAGGAGTTAGCAGTCTGTTATCAATCCCTGCTGCTAAGAGTGGCAATCTGCTATAAGTCCGCCAGACGGTTAGCAATCTGTTATGGATCACCCTGCCAAGGGGAAGAGCTAACAATTGTAATACTCCATAGGCAGAGTTAATGATCTGTAGTGGACTGGCTTCCCACAGAGTGGCAGTCATATAATACCGCTCTAGTAGTGTAAGGGATGACACTTGAGGTAAATTGGTGAATCCCTGGGCTGATGGCAGATGACAGCACCCTCAGGAAGATATCCTGAGAGGGACCACCGGCTAATAGGGAGTATGGAGACAAACAGATAGTTCTTTATTAGACAGGAAGTAGAACCACCAGAGGTGGCAGTAGTGAGCTGATGTGCCCGGCAGGGCTGAAGTTCCTCATATACTGGAATTGCGGTCTCTGGGTTGCTGAGCTGTAGAGAGAAACTATAGGTAGTGAGTAGACAGGGTATGCTGGATACATAACCAGTAGTAGATGATACACTCACAATTGTAGATATCTGTAATGGCTTCTATGCAACAGAGTCTTCAGTATATTCAGGAACAGGAGCCGTAGGTGAGTGCTGGTTCCTATATGCAGTCTGGAATGAGAACTCACAATATCTGTGTATGAGATGGCTTATAGAATAGAAGAGAGTCTTTGGAGAGTTTTAGGAACATAGGCCCTCTTGGAGCGAGTACCGGTTCCTATCTGTAATAGAACTCACTGTGTTCACGTCTGCGATTGCTTCCAGGTAGTAAGGAGTGTTCTGAACATTCAAGGATGTAGGTGCTCATGGAGCGAGTACCGGATCCTGTCTTAGCAATCTGAAATCAAGAAGAGAGAGTGGGGCCCCCGAGGAGCGGGTACCCCTGAGTAAGGTGGTGGAGGCAGAGCAGCGGAAAAAGTATTCCCCGAGTGCAAGTACTCCTGGACAGCCGAAGCTAGTCCAGCAGAGTCCCTTGCTAACTCGATTCAAAGTAGCAAGCAAAGACCTTTTAAGGTGGAAGCGGATGACGTCACTACAGGGGGATGCCCCCAAGGTTCACGCCCTTGCTGGTACAAACTCTGGAGCGCACATGCACGCCCTTACATCAGCAGGAACATGGTGGATACACAGCATCAGACCAGCCCGGGGATTCCAGGAAGTACAGCGAGGAGAAGCCGCGGCAGCATCTGTCCGTGAGAACCAAAGGGAGTCGCCACTAAGGTAGAGAGGGTGGTGCGAGGGCAAGAACAGGGACGAATGCAACAGTTGCCCTGGGCAGAATTTGCCATTCATTCTCATCCAGCAACATCCACTGGATCAGCACCATTCGAAATGGTTTACGTACGACTACCATTGCCACCTCTGCCACTTCTGTTATCAGTGTCGTCCCCGGCAGCTCAATCTACTGCCAAAGATATCCAACAACTTTGGACTCAGACAAAAGAGATGCTTGTCAAAGCAGGACTTCGAGCAAAGAAAGGATATGATGCCCATCACTGTAAGGCTCCAGACTTTAAGCCTAGTGATAAAGTCTGGCTTTCCATGAAGCACTTAAGACTTAAACTTCCTTCAGCTTGCTTCGCTCTGCATTTCGTTGTACCATTTCCCATTCTCCAACGACTGGGCAGTCTCACCTACAGTCTGAAGCTTCCATCTACTTTAAAGATCCACAATGCATTCCTTGTCTCACTATGGAAACCATTGATCCTTAGTGAGTTCTCCAACAAGATACCTGATGTTCTACCTATAGATGCAGAAGAAGACATCGACTATAAAGTAGATGCAGTTCTCGATTTGAGAAGACAAGGCAGAATATGGGAATACCTCCTGTCATGGGATGGATATGGCCCAGAAGAAAACTCTTGGACACCAATTTCTAATATCCTGGATAAAGAGATGCTACAGGACTTTCATCACTTGCATCCTCAAAAACCAAGACCTGGTAGGAAACAGGGTGGACGCCCTTTGAAGGGGGGTACTGTTGCATCCGTCGGTCCTTGACGGCTTCGCCCCATTTGTCCCATCTTATTCACGGCTCCTCCCGCTTACCTGGATAAGATGGCTACTGCCGCGTCTACAAGCCAATCTCTCTGGTGTCCCCAGAATGGCTATGGTGCAACCTCCCGCCATTGCTCCTCCTGTAATTGCTCAGGCTCTGAAAAAATATATCTATCATTTTGGAATACCAAAATACATCTACACGGAAATCTTAAATAAAATTTAGCTCCTTGTGAGATTACCTCACTCATCATCATCAGAAAGGCTTTCTTTTCTCTTGCATTTTCTTTATAATATCTGGAAATATTCTTATTTGTTGTCCATAAAAAGGCTGACTCTGATTACGAAAAGATAATCGTAATATGGTTACTCTGTCTGAAAGATGTATAAAAGTCACCAGCAATGTTGCCCTGGACTCAATCTTAGTCTCAAAGGATTTTTCCAGTAAAGATTTCTTTCTGTTTAGAAACCATTTTGGGGTACTCTGCCAACTGACTTGCAGCAAGTGGTTTTATACAACGTGAAATATATATGTATGTTTTAATCTTTATTTTTCATTTTGAATTTACAAATTTATATCATAGATTTCATTTATTAAGCAAAATAGGACAAAATGAATTAAACATCTTTCATTTGTACATTCTGAAACAAGGACTTCTCAAGAAGAAAATTAGGGCATTGTCAAGATAATGTAATCAAATAAGGAGATATTTAAGAAAAATAAATAAAAACACAAAGCTTAACATATCAATACCAACTGGTATTTATATGATTCCCAAATCTAGGCTACTCATTTGGGGCAATGGGGAAGAAGTAATAGGTGATTGGGCATCTACAAACTGTTGTAATTGATCTAACTGATGGAAAATATATATATGATCCCCTCTCTTAATTTCACATTGACAAGGATATCATAGAAAAAAGGTAAAACCTAGAGAGGTGATTTTTTGCCTTAATACAAGAAATTATCTCCTCTTTATCCTAGTGACTGGTGCCAAATCAGGATACATTTTTATGGATTGTCCATGGAAAGATATGGGAAATTTCTGAAAATATCTTTTCATTAACTTATTTATATCCTGTAATGATATAAATGATACAATTAAAGTATTTCTATCTAAGACATCTAAATTAGAATAGTCCAGGAAATTTGTAAGGTTTTCAAGTATTGAAATTGGAGAAGCATTAGCTTTTTTTTTTCAAGAAAAACCAAGTGTTTACAGAGGGCATATCTTCTTCAGAGTATGATAATACTTCTCTAAAAAACCTTTTTAAAGATGTGTAAGCTATTTCTTCTGCAATATGAGGAAAATTTAATATTCTAATATTTAAATGTTTAATACAATTTTCCATAGTTTCAAGACTGTGTGAACAGGACATCTGTTCCTTAACCATTATTACATTTAACTTCTGGAGAGATTTAACATTTTTTTCATTTTCATTTTCCACAACTTTCTGAGTTAACTCCACATTTTGTTGTTGAACATTTTGTACTTGTCCCTGGAAATTTAAAGTAACATGATCAATTTTCTGTTCTAACCTATTAATAGGGATGTGAATCGTGTCCTCAATCGTCTTAACGATCGATTTCGGCTGGGAGGGGGAGGGAATCGTATTGTTGCCGTTTGGGGGGGTAAAATATCGTGAAAAATCGTGAAAAATCTAAACATCTAAAAATCGCAAAACCGGCACATTAAAACCCCCTAAAACCCACCCTCCCGAACCCCCCCCCAAATGAGTTAAATAACCTGCGGGTCCAGCGGCGGTCCGGAACGGCAGCGGTCCGGAACGGGCTCCTGCTCCTGAATCTTGTTGTCTTCAGCCGGCGCCATTTTCCAAAATGGCGCCGAAAAATGGCGGCGGCCATAGACGAACACGATTGGACGGCAGGAGGTCCTTCCGGACCCCCGCTGGACTTTTGGCAAGTCTCGTGGGGGTCAGGAGGCCCCCCCACAAGCTGGCCAAAAGTTCCTGGAGGTCCAGCGGGGGTCAGGGAGCGATTTCCCGCCGCGAATCGTTTTCGTACGGAAAATGGCGCCGGCAGGAGATCGACTGCAGGACGTCGTTCAGCGAGGGTTCCGGCGCCTCGCTGAACAACCTCCTGCAGTTCCCTCCGAGGCCGCTCCGAAATCGGAGCGGCCTCGGAGGGAACTTTCCTTCGCCCTCCCTTCCCCTACCTAACCCACTCCCCCGGCCCTATCTAAACCTCCCCCCTACCTCTATCACGAAAGTTACGCCTGCTCGAAGCAGGCGTAACTTTGCGTGCGCCGGGCCGGCTGCCGCGCTCCATGTTCCGGTCCGGGGGCTGGTCCAGGGGCCGCTGTCATGCCCCCGGGCTGGAACCATGCCCCCGGACACTCCCCCGAAATGCCGTGTCACTCCCGCCCCCGAAATGCCGCGTCGCTCCCAACACGCCCCCGACACGCCCCTCCATGCAAGCCCCGGGACTTACGTGCGTCCCGGGGATTGTGCGCACCACCGAGCCTATGCAAAATAGGCTTGGCGCGCGCAGGGGGGTTTGGGGTAGGTTTTCTGGGGGTACGTGCGTATCTACCCCCTTATTTTTTTCCTTTCTTTTTGCAGGCATAACCACCACTAAAATGTAATAAATCAAAAACAACTCTGACACTCTTTGAAAGCTATACTGCTTAATTCCTTGACCAGTGCTTATCTCTTACAAGAAAATTAATCTTAAGGGCAATTTTGGGCTATTCCAGGCTAAGCCGGGAAAAGCCGCGTGCCCCTTGGCATGCATAGCTTTGGCGATGTGCCAGCAGCTGCGGTGCGCCAGAGGAGTGGCAATTTTAAAGAGCTTCTGGCCCCTCCCTCTGACCAATGTCAGGAATCTCAGCATAGACCCAGGTCCCAGCAGGCAAAACTTTTCTTTACTCACAGAAGCTGAAATAGATTCTCAGATAGCCAAAGTCCAAAGGTCCTGGCAGGTAAAATTTTTCTTTACTCACAGTAAATTGAAATTGTTGGTGCTGCTGGAACTATATTACTCTTCATTGGTTATAAAGATGATTTAAAGCCTGGTATTAGGAACCTGGAGGGGGGTGGAGGTAATGGGGAAGGAGTTTCATTACTAGACCATCTGTTTCATCTTTGTATTCAATTCAAATGTTGAATGTTTGTCAATTAGTATATTATTTAGTGAAAACTTAATAAAAACTTTATGGGGGAAAAAAAGGACACTTGCTGCCATTGGTACTTATGTCTTATGTTTTATTTCCACAGCCCTTGCCCACGAAGCTGCTGGTCCCAGCCAGGAAGCTCCAGGGACCAGCAGCACACCACCACCTTTGCACAGACCCTTCCTCATGGATGCCCAGACCCAGGTGAGCAAGGAGGAGGAGGATGAGCAGCAGCAGGCACAGGCTCAGGAGCCATTGGAGATGATGCAACCCCTGGGTTCACCCAGCCCACTCAATGTGTCCCTCAACCTATCTGGCTTCATTGAGGAACAGAGCCTTGAGTGGGAGGCAACAGATTCTGCACAACCTCAAGCCAGTACACCACAGCGCCAGCCCAAAGCACCACACCCTGGAAAGTAGAGCCCATAAGCCCTGTCATGCCACAATTGGAGGCCCAAATTCAAGAACTTAACACAACCATCACAGCATTGCCACCAGCACCCCCACAAGTACTGGCACCAAGCCCTGAACCAGCACCAACAAAATCCCCGCCACCAACAGAGGAGTCCATGAACGAGCAGCTGGACCAGCTGGAAAGAAGGCAAGGGCTACACCTCTGACACATATGGACAGAGCTAGAACACCTCAGGAGGGCTGTAAACAGCAAAATGTTACAACGCTGGCCACAGCAGTCAATAGAATGACAAATGTGCTGACACAAATCCTGCAAAGGATGCCCGAGCTTCCATCTGAGTCTTCCCCAGCATCACTGTGTTACGCATGCCATCCGCAGCAGACCCACGGCATGGCCCCTCACCTTTCCCCAAGGACTCCAGCCTCTGGTTTCTCCTCGCAGGTGGTGGTGGGCTGCCAGCTCCGTCCTAAGGTCTCCCCCAGTGCCTCCGGCTCGGCCACAGTCCCCGGCGTTCTTGTCCTACTGCTACTGCTCGTCAGGCCTCTCTGCATAACCCGCAGAGAGACGCCACTACCCACGCCGCGCCCTTCCCTAGGCGCACGCATCACTGATCCTTAAGTAGGGACCGTGGCAGGAACCTAGCTGCGGCCTCGGATGATGACATCAGCCTCTTCTTAGTATTTAAGCTCAGGCTCCGCTCCATAGCGTTGCCTTTGCAACAGCTCTTCTCGCTGGTCGAGTACTCATTGCTACTGTGTTCCTGATCCTCGTTGTTCCTGGTTCCTGTTTCCTTGTTACTGTCCTGCTTATGCCTTGGATTGACTGCACGGACCCAGATCTCTGCTTCGCCTGACTACACTACAGCCTATCTCTAGTCCCAGACCTCTGCCTTGCCTGACTATGCTACAGCCTATCTCCAGACCCAGACCTCTGTTTCACCTGACTACGCTACAGCCTGTCTCCAGACCCAGACCTCCGCTTTACCTGACTACACTACAGCCTGTCTCCAGACCCAGACCTCTGCTTCGTCTGACTACGTCACAGCCTATCTCCATCCTCAGACCTCTGCTTGTCTGACTACATATTGCCTATCTCCAGACCCTGACATTTGCTTCATCAACTATGCTATTGACCATCTCCGTGATCATACCTCATCTTTGCTTGACTACGCTATTGACTATCTCTGTGATCAGATCTCAGCCTTGCTTGCCACTACCTCTGGATCACCGCCAGGCCTGACTCAAGCCTGCCATTGGACACCTGCCTAATCCCTGGATGTGGATTCATCAGGCTTCGGCCTACCTTTGCTCAAGTGCCCTCTATCTGCCTTTGTTCCATTGGTGCCTGAGTTTACAGGACATTATCCAGTCCAGAGTAGGAATGCACCATCTCTCGCCTGCTGTCTCTGGGCTGAACCAACTTCTCCTGTAACTCTACACAGAGGCCCACTTAAGTCCTGCCAGCCCCGGCACCCAAAGGCTCAACCCGCGGGGAATGAGGGATGGTATAGGTGAAGCTCCAGCGGCCTCTGCCTATCAGCCCACTCTACCTGTCGATGGTGGGGACCCGTATGTCCTTGCCTATGGGTTGCGTCAACCCCACCTCGACCCAAGGGTCCACCTCCGATGCAACACACTGGAGACCACACCCTGAAGCAGTCCCTGGGATGATAGATGCCTGAGGGGTAGGCCTCCAAAATCCATGCTCCCTCTCAAGTAGCAAGCCCTAATGTGGCAAGGGGCCAAAAAGAACTAAAGGTGGTGCCATTGAATGCCATATAAGAAGAGTTGTATGAACAATCCTGGATGGGCCACTCTACAGAGTTGCTGTGCCATCAATATGGAAGAAGCCTGCTGGGCCCGTCCTCACTACAAAGTTGCTGTGCCATCAAGATTGAAGGAGCCTGCTTAGCCCGTCCTTACTATAGAGTTACTGTGCCATCTAGATGGAATAAGCCTGCTGGATCCATCTTCACTACAGAATTGCTGTCCATCTAGATGGAAGAAGCTTGCTGGGCCTGTCCTCACTACAGATTTTGTGTACCAGCATGTGGAAGGTCTAGCAGCCTAACTCTGGTCCTCCTCAATGCTCTGCCGGTATTCCATCTTATTTATTTATTTATTTATTTAACAGTTTTATATACCGACCTTCATAGTAAATAACCATATTGGATCGGTTTACAATTAACAAGAATATAACTGGGGTAACAATTCAAGTAAACGAAAGGTAAACAATAGGTAGGAATGAGTCGAAGTTACAATCAACAGGGTAAGAGAACTTGGAAGCTTGCAACAAGCTGGAAAGAAGATAAGGCAGGAAATAAATATAAAGTGATACCATAGAGCATACGGGTTAAAGCTAAATGGTTCTTTAACCTGGAAGAGTCAGAGTCCATTCGTGAGTATAATTGCCATAACGGGTTAGCTTGAAGGACAACTAGTGATTGTCTGGTGGGTCAGCGAAGGCTTGGTGAAAGAGCCAGGTTTTAAGTCTTCCTTGAAGTGGCCTCCTGTCATTGTCCAGCTGCTATTTTTTCTCATTATGATTCATCATCTGCCCTGGATGCTGCTGTCTCATCTCATCTCAACTCCTGCTGCTGTGGCCTCCATGCTGCTGGGGTCTCATTTAATCTCAGCTCCTGCTGTTGATGTGGACTCCCTGCTGCTGGTGTTTCATCTCTTCTCAGCTCCTGCTGCTGTTGCCTCCATGCTGCTAGGTAGGGGTGTGCATTCGGATTGACCGCATTAGTAAAACGCAACTCATATTTTTTTTTTACTTAAAAAATTGATTCGACATAAACGATCGGATTTCCCACATATCGAACATAGATATGTTCGATATGTGGGAAATCGCGATTGTTGAGCCAAAATAAAAATATAAACCCCCTCACCCTCCTTAATCCCCCCCCCCGACTTACCACAACTCCCTGGTGATGGAGCGAGGAGTGAGGACGCCATTTCTGCAATCCTTGGCGAGAAGCATGTGACGTCGGCGGCACGTCGAGTGACGCCGGCATCACGTGATTCCCGGCTCGTTCGCGCCGGACGGCTCGTTCGGCCCAAAAAGAACTTTGGCCAGCTTGGGGGGGCCTCCTGACCCCCCCAAGCTGGCCAAAAGTTCTTTTTGGGCCGAACGAGCCGTCCGGCGCGAACGAGCCGGGAATCACGTGGCGCCGCATCACTCAGACGCGACGTCACGTGATTCCCGGCAAGTTCGCGCCGGACGGCTCGTTCGGCGTGAACAAGCCGGGAATCACGTGACGCCGACGTCACGTGATTCCCGGCAAGTTCGCGCCGGACGGCTCGTTCGGCCCAAAAAGAACTTTTGGCCAGCTTGGGGGGGTCAGGAGGCCCCCCCAAGCTGGCCAAAAGTTCTTCTTGGGCCGAACGAGCCGTCCGGCGCGAACTTGCCGGGAATCACGTGACGCCGCGTCACTCGACGTGCCACCGACGTCACATGCTTCTCGCCAAGGATTGCAGAAATGACGTCCTCACTCCTCGCTCGATCACCAGGGAGTTGTGGTAAGTCTGGGGGGGGGATTAAGGAGGGTGAGAGGGTTTAATTTTTTTTTTTGCACATATGTACATATACCCAACTCATTGGATTTTTTTTATGTCCATATTGGCCGCAAGTGGGACCCCCTTTCGGACATAAAAATTATGAACATAAAATTTTGCTCTGCACATCCCTACTGCTAGGTCTCCTCCTTGTCCTGCTGCCTCCATGCTGCTGGGTCTTCTGCTGATTCTCCTGCCTCCATGCTGTTGGTTCTGCTACTGGTTGTGCTGCCTCAATGCTGCTGGGTCTCCTCTTGTTCCTCCTGCCTTCACTTGAATTCTGCTGCCTTGGCCCTTAGGCTGTCCCCTTGAGTGCACGCTTTCAACATGGACTGTCTGGGGCTTTCACTTGAACTCTGCTGCCTTGGCCCTTAGGCTGTCCCCTTGAGTTCACACATGCAACATAGACTGTCTGGGGCCTTTTCATAGCCATTACATAGCAGGGCTGCAATCAGCTCCAACATTAGAGCTGTACTGTAGCTATTGTGGGTGCCTCTTACTCATTCTATGGTCTTTGTTGTAACCATGATTGTGCCAAAAGGATGAGATTCTAAGCCTATATATGTAATGATGCCATTTCAAACAATGTATGTTCAGGTCTAAACAGAATGTGCTGTGCATAAAATGTACAATGTTTTGTACTGTTTGCTATATTGTCCTTGCAGATTGTGAACTTGACTTGATTTAAAGCAGTGGTCTGCATGTCTTCCCTAATAAATTGGTCACTGGTTGGAAAAATACACTTCCTTGTTGGCTCCTTTTATTGTGTGTTTTTTTATATAAAGGCATTGCTAAGTACAAAGTTTGCCCTCCACATGACCTTGCATGGTAGAATGCCCTGCTACATTCCAAGGAACCACTTATCTAGCAGGCAAGAACATATGGGTTTGGCCATACAAGTGAACCTCTTTAATCTTTCCTCATAGGGGAGCTGTTCCATCCCCTTTATTTATTTATTTATTTATTTATTTATTTATTGTTTTTCTATAGCGGTGTTCAATCTGGAATATCACATCGGTTTACAGTGTAACTAGGGTTTTTGAGAAGACTGGTGCTACTTATTATACATTGAAACTTTATAATACATTGACACTTTATAATATTTTACATTGTATTTCAGCTGAACAAGGGGCAATAGTATGTCCTGTAAGGTGTCTGGCATTCTAACAACATAGTATATGGTAACTTCAATATTTCTTACATTATTTTTAAATGAGAGTAGGGAGAGCAGAATGTCATGCAAGGTATTTTACAAGGTAATTTACAGTATAGCAACATAAATCATTGTAAATATAACTTCTCATTAGGTGGTGATGTAACATGCAATTGTAGTTTATAGTCATTAGGTAGTGGTATAGCTTGTAACTGTACATAGATTAGAACAAGTTGTAACATATGATTATCTATTTATCTATTATCATATTATCATATTATCATATCTATTATCTATTATCTATTACAAGCTCCTTGACCACCCACGATCTGGACAGTCCACCTGTATTGAATACACTCTTCTGTTGATGCATTAGTTACTCATGTTTGCGCCCATCTTCACATTACTCTATTAAATGTATATCCCAAGTTACACTACCCCTATTTAGCTAGTACCCATATTTATCAACGTTGCTTTGTCGAGTTACTGTTGCCTATGTAATATTTATTGATGTTCCTATGTTCAGAAACTCTGTTTATTGTAACGCCTTAACCGCGACAGTTTTGTTCTTTGGAAACCGACCTGATTTGATACTTGTATTAAGAAGGTCGGTATATAAAAATCCTAAATAAATAAATAAATAAATCTAGTAGTGCAGAATCAAAATTGTTTCTCTTGGCTGGCATGGAGTGACGTAGGTAAAAATCGATTTTGTCATTGCATCGCACTGCTACTACGGATGCCATAGTGATATTTGTGAAGATTTAAGAGTTCTAGGGATAGCATAGTGGACATTCGGGTGGGGGAGGGGTAGGAATGTGCTGTGTAAGTGAGATGTTGTAGGATGGGTCACGAAGTCTAGAGGGGGAGAGGTGGATGGTGCTATGGGAGATATGGAGGGGGGTGGTTGGTGGGTCTGCAGGGGGGGGAAGTGATCTTCTAGGTCGGATGGCAGATAGGCAATTAGGTAGCTGATGGGAAGGCTTTTTGGAAAAGCCATGTCTTGAGGGTTTTTTTTGAAGGATTGAGTTGTAGGGTCCTTTCTTAGTTGCATTGGCAAGTTGTTCCAGAGCGAGGGACCGGCCATGGATAGGGCACGTTTATCATTTTGGTCGCCCTTCTCTGTACCTTCTCCATCACAACTATATCTTTTTTTAGATGCGGCAACCAGAATTGTTCACAGTATTCAAGGTGTGGTCTCACCATGGAGCAATACAGAGGCATTATGACATTTTCCGTTTTATTCACCATTCCCTTTCTAATCATTTCCAACATTCTGTTTGCTTTTTTGACTGCCGCAGTACACTGAACCGATGATTTCAATGTGTTATCCACTATGATGCCTAGATTTCTTTCTTGGGTGGTAGCTCCTAATATGGAACCTAACATTGTGTAACTATAGCATGGGTTATTTTTCCCTATATGCATCACCTTGCACTTATCCACATTACATTTCATCTGCCATTTGGATGCCCAATCTTCCAGTCTCACAAGGTCTTCCTTCAATTTATCACAATCTGCTTGTGATTTAACTACTCTGAATAATTTTGTATCATCTGCAAATTTGATTACCTCACTAATCATATTTCTTTCCAGATCATTTATAAATATATTGAAAAGTATAGGTCCCAATACAGATCCATGAGGCACTCCACTGCCCTCTCCCTTCCACTGGTAAAATTGTCCATTTAATCATACTCTCTGTTTCCTGTCTTTTAGCCAGTTTGTAATCCACGAAAGGACATCGCCTCCTATCCCATGACTTTTTAAATTTTCCTAGAAGCCTCTCATGAGGAACTTTTTCAAATGCCTTCTGAAATCCAAATACACTACATCTACCAGTTCATCTTTATCTACATGTTTATTAACTCCTTCAAAAAAGTGAAGCAGATTTGTGAGGCAAGGCTTGCCTTGGGTAAAACCATGCTGATTTTGTTCCATTAAACCATGACTTTCTATATGTTCTGTGATTTTGATATTTAGAACACTTTCCACTATTTTTCCTGGCACTGAAGTCAGGCTAAATGGACTGTAGTTTCTTTGATCGCCCCTGGAGCCCTTTTTAAATATTGGGGTTACATTAGTCACCCTCCAGTCTTCAGGTACAATGGATGATTTTATTGATAGGTTACACATTTTTACTAATAAGTGTGAAATTTAATTTTTTAGTTCCTTCAGAACCCTAGGGTGTATACTATCCGGTCCAGGTGATTTAATACTCTTCAGTTTGTCAATCAGGCCTACCACATCTTCTAGGTTCACTGTGACTTGGTTCAGTCCATCTGAATCATTACCTATGAAAACCTTCTCTGGTATGGGTATCTCCCCAACATCCTCTTCAGTAAACACCAAAGCAAAGACATTGTTTAAACTTTACACAATGGCCTTATCTTCTCTAAGTGCACCTTTAACCCCTCGATCATCTAACGGTCCAACTGACTCCTTCACAGGCTTTCTGCTTCGGATATATTTTAAAACGTTTTTACTGTGAGATTTTGTCTCTACGGTCAGGCTCAGCGTTGGACTTTTGTGTGACCGGATCCAAATCCCCGCAGATTTCTTCATATAATTCCAGGCTAGCCTAACAACTGAGGAAATACCTGCAAACCACATAGTCCTCTGGCATGCCCAGCAAGGATTTTCATGGAAGAAAGATACTCTCCTTGTATCTCCTCCACTGTGGCTGTCTACACTTGGAGCCCATGCCTCTGCCTGCAATCCAGGAAATTCCATAAGAGAGCTTGGAACTGTCCTTGCCTGTTTTTGATGTTGTTGTTCTTCTGCTTGATGTTCCCTGCAGCAAGCCTCCTGAAGCATCCAGTTTCCCCAAACAATTAAACTTGCCACAAACATTATTGGTCAAATAAAAAAAAAAAAACCACACACGTAAAATCTGGGGGTTATGCGCGCAGCTGGACCTTGCTCGCACTGTGCACATTTTAGAAGGGGCCCAGCTGCGCGTGTAAGCTCTATTATGTGCACAAGAGCCGGGCCTTAGTAAAGGGGCAGTCTGGAGGCAGGGAGGGGTGGTCCAGGGGGTGGGGCAAGGCTGGAGGCAGCCGGTACAGTGACCATTTACCGCTGTGCTGGCATGCGCAACTTGCTACTGCTCCTTTGAAGGAGCAAAAGGTAAAATAAAAAATATAGGGGTAGCTAGGATAGGGATAGGGGGCGGGTAGGAGAGGGAAAGGGGAAGAGATGTTAGGGTAGGGGGTAGGGAACTGGGGAAGGACGTGATGCACTAGTCTACCCCCCCCCCCCTTGCGTGTGCCACCCTGGATTTTATTACATGCACGCACTGGCGTGTGCATGCTATAAAATTGTGTGTCCATGTGCATGCGTCGGGTAGTGCGCTCACATGGATGCGCGCGTGTATGTTTTTAAAATCTACCCCGTGCTTGGTAGATGTGTCCGTTATAATTCCTCTTTTTATCATGTGATAATCACTGTGATAATACCCGTGATCTGTGATATCATTCACGATAAAGACTTTTCTCACCATATCGCAAAAATAAATGGTGTAGCTATTTCCAGTGTTAAATCCTGCGATAGTATGTGTTACACTATCGCATGCTGCACTACCAGACTATCATTTCAGTTACTCGGCCTAAACCCCTCCACTGAAATACAAATTTTTAATTTGCATATGCATTTTGCGATGCGGTATTTATCGTGCGTGTTAGGGCCAAATAAATGGACCTGATCAACTCGGACACTAGTATATAGTCTATATGGATATGCACGTCATGAACCCTATCTTGGTGAGTGAAATCTTTGACAGAAGGTTGAGCAATCCTCCAAACATCAAGTAAATTGAGATGATTACAAAGAAAAGAAACCTCTTCAAACACTCATACACGTGGTCTTTCCTTTGGGATGCCGATCCCATGTTGGATCTATGATGCATTTTAGAACCTCTCCAAACAGCATTGGGAAGTTACCCAATTCCAATATTTTAGATACCAGTGTGGAGAAAAAACATGTGTATAGTTATTTGGAGCATAAGCAGAAGTCAAAATTATTGATTTACCCATGGGCTCACCTAATAATATGACATATCGGCCCCAAGAGTTTACTATATCTTAATCATTTTAAAATGAATATATTAATTTCACAAAATACCGCATGGCTTTCAGATGTACTCATTGTAAAGAAAACCTGTGCAACCCTCTTCTTCAATTTATAGTGCTCAGCATCAGTGAGATATGTCTCCTGTAAAAAAGCTATATTACCCTTCATCCTCTGAAGATGACTAAGCAATTTTTCTCTTTTCACCAGCATTTAAAACCCTGATACATTCCAGGAAATACACTTAACTCTCTCCCTTTTCTGAACAGGAACATAAAAACATTCCATTGAGGACAAGATCTAAAATAGGTTCCAGGACCAACACTAGGACCAGCTGTTCCATAAAGCAGTTATTTATGTCATCTAGAAACTTTACCTCTCTAGCATGTCCTGAGATATTGACCTGATTAAAACTGGGGTAATTGATGTCTCCCTTTATTTTTGTGTTTGTTATGCCTGTCGGTCGCAGATGGCTGCAACCTCTCATGCTCACCTCTTTTTTCTCTGCTCCATCTAGTCTGGGAAGAATGGTGGTGTCTGCCAGTTCACGCCGACTTCTCTGGTGTTCCCGGGACAGAGTGGGTGCTGCCGGTCGCCATCTTGAACCTGGAGTTATCTAGGCATGTGCGCGCATGCAAGGGCCTTATTTGAATACGTCATGGCGGGCACCTCGGGGCATCCCCACCCAATGACATCAACCCACTAATCATATTTAATGGAGCCAGCCCTTGCCTTGATCGAGTTAGCAAGGAGTTCCATCTTGCTGTACTCTGCTCATTCAAGGACTTCCTGTTCCTGTTACAGGTTTGGCAATTGGACGCTCTGAGTACCCGTTCCTCAGGGGCTCCCCTGCGTTCACGGCTATCTGCTCCTCGGAGGGCCTTCCTGCCTATCTGCTACTGATCTGCTTCTCTGATCTACTTGCTCCAGGAACCATCTACTGTGTGTACTTCTACAGACATCATAATTTCTGGACATCACTGAGGAGCCTATGTGGCGTCCCCCAATCCTCGGGCCACTTCCGCCCTTCTTCAGTGAAAGTCTATCTTCATTCCTTCTCTACAGTATTCCTGCTCATCATCTGCACAGGACTGCGTTCGAGTTTGGCATCGCTATCAACATCTACTGTACAGACTTCCTTGGCATACCCCGCTCCATGGACCACTACCGGATCTTCTCCACTGTATTTCACTCTGGGTAACTCCCATTGCCCAGGACTGTGCTTCCTATTGCTATACCATGGTGGATAACTCTTTCCTTCCTATTTTAATAAAAGTTCTGTTTCTAGCTGTGTGCCACGCCACTGAGACTGCGCCTGCTGATGGTGAGGCTCACAGGGCTCCTCCCTGTGGGCAGAGACATCGCTCATTCAGCCCAGGGGTTCACATCCTACCCTAAACATAACAGTGTTGCCAAATTAATTTGCTTTTCAATGAAAATTTCACAGTCTGTTTCTTCATCTTGGCCAAGTGGCTGGTATTTATACATCCACTGCTATTCTTTTACATGTCAAACATGGAATTTCTATCCTTAAGGATTCCGCAGTGCATTTTGTTTCCTGCTGGATTTTTATCATACTTAACTCTATGCCATCTTTTACATATAATGCTGTCCCCCTCCCCTAATTCGATGTGCTCTATCGTGTTGATATAATTTATATCCTAGTATCAAGTTGTTCCTAACACTGGTATCACAATGTCCCTAAAACCAACCACATGCTCAGATGGGGACAGTCCTAACTTGGAACTTTAAAATATGGATACCGGGATGCTGCATTATAGTTTACAACAGATAACAGGAAGTATTACTAGCAGAAGCAATTGGAGATGCAGCGATAGCATCAGAGTTGCCCTGCTGAAGAGTCTAGCCATCCACGGGAGATTTTAGCAGTCCAAGATTTTGGTTGATACGTATCTTATTATTATTATTATTATTTATTTCTTTTGTATACCGACATTCGATCGAGATATCACATCGGTTTCCAGATAACAGGTTGAATAGAGCCGGAACTGCCCTATTTTTACATTGTAACAAGATAACAGTTGATTAAACAATTAATATAAGGAACATTGTAACATATGGATAAAATTAAAATTAAATATTAAATGTGGGTATATAGAAGTGGCATATAGCCTATATACAATATGTACAATATGACTTGGTTACGAGTAGGGTGGGGGACAGGGAAAAAGGGAGGATAGAGAGGGGGAGGAGGGGTTATGAGTTCGTGCAGGGTAGAAGTTATGCGGTAAGGCTTTCAAGAGCATTTATTTTGGGATGTTGGGGTTCAGGAGGGAATGCTTTCAAGAACAGCCATGTTTTGAGCTGTTTTTTAAAGACTTGCGGTGAGGGTTCGTTTCTGAGCTGAGGGGGGAGGGAGTTCCACAGGGTAGGGCCAGCTATTGTAATGGCTCGTTTGCGTGTTGTATTGAGGTGAGCATTTTTAAGAGTTGGGATGGAGAGGAGACCTGAGTTGGAGGATCTGAGATTTCTTTGTGTGATATATGGTTGGATGGTGTTGTTTAGCCAGACCATTCTGTTGTTGTTTATTTTTTTGTGATGAAGAATTAAAATTTTTTGTGAAGAAGAATTAAAAGATCTTCAATCTTTTAATTAGTTTAGAAAGTAACTACAAATTAGTAACTCTCAGGATAGCAAAGAAGGTTGAAAGCTTGTATTCATATTTTGTTTCATGATTTGACATACATAGTCAAGGAGTCCAGGTTGCTGAAGTTTCACCTCAGTTAATTAAGTAGAGGTTAGAGATCAATGTAGTCCTGCCTTTATCTATTGTAATTACTAGTTTTCAACCCATAGGTTGATATATCCATCCTGCAATGATCTCTTTCTATAATAACAGCTGAATGATGCTCCATATACCCATGTCATTGGTAAAGCAATTTCTATAAATATCTCATAAAATGTGCATTTTAGAATAGCAATGTTAGCAACATTTAGGGACAAATACAACGAACATTATATGAACACTTGGATTGCTACTGGGGCAGAAAACTGTATTGTTAATCATAGCAGGCTTGGTTAGCTATAAGTATACAGTAGAGCAACTAATCAAAAGCTCAAACAACCCTCACAATAGAACAGAAATAATTACTCTCTCTGAGCTGCTATTGTTTCTAGCCTCAGGCATCTCTGGACTAATAAAAGGTTTCATTTTAAATTGTGTGTATAAAATGTCAGTATTATACAGAAGGTATGTATTCAACTGCTAAGCACCATAAGGTAAACTACATAATGAATCTAAACATAATGGCCTGAACAAAGAGATCTGGATGCAATGAATTTCTTACTCTAGTTTCCTATCTTATTTTCTTCCATTTACTCGTATTCTCTCAGCTTCAAAAATGTTACTTTCACAAACTATTGATCTAGGTCTCTGGTTCAATTTTCATAAGATTGAAGGAGAATAAGCAGGACTAATGAGATAAACATACTGTCCTCTACCAAAATACCACTGCAAAGAGAAAGCTTTTCTTTCATACTTTTTAAAAAATTTTGGAGCATAATATGCAGCTTGATATGGATAACTGAAGTAGAGAGTAAATAAAGGATAAAACATTTTGGGGCCAATATTCATCCACTGAATAGCTTGGCTACTCAGTGGATGAAGTTGCTGAATATACCCTGCTGGTTAGTTGAATATATTCCTCCTCTGGACTCCTGGATCAGAGCCACCGGGATGGGCAGCTCTCTCCTTTCCCCTTCCCCACACCGCTGGGCACCTGACACTCCTCCTCTACTCGTCCTTCATCCCCAGAACCTTGCACCGGGGTCTTCTCTCACCCAGCAGAGCCAAAGCAGGGTATATTCAGCAACGCCTCATATGTTTATGCATCTAATTTTAGGAAGGTCAGCGGCATGACCAGAGTTAGCCACATAAGTTAAACGACTAACTCCAAATATTGGAGTTAGCCACATAACTTATGTGGCTAACTCTGCTTCTCTTCAAAACACCTCCCACCCACCTCCAGAATGCTCTTGATTTATGTGGCTAAATTCTAGCCACTTGTTATGTGGCTAGAATTTAGCTGCATACAGCGTTTAATAATGCCATTTTGTCATTTAGAGGGATATTTTTTCAGTTATCCGTCTAAATGACTTTTGAATTTTGACTCTTTCTAAGAATTCATTGCCTGAAGCTATTTATTACTTGATAATCTTTCATGTATTCTCTTCTGCATATATTTTTGTCTGCCTAGTCATCATATTGATGTACAATTGCATTTCATAATGGAGATGGAAAATTAATATCAAACCAAATTTCCTAAGTGAGGAAGGATTCAAGTCCTAAGAAATGTAGAGTTTTAGTAACAGTTTATGTCCTTGAGAAGATAACATATCATATCCTGTCTTTCAAGCTATGTCAATTTCTGATATGTAATATTATTAGTATACTGCCTTCCTTGAATATAGACCAACACAGAGTGGTTCACAAAGTATGCAAATATTCCAATAAATACATCATACAATTAGCACATCAAAAATGCAATAAATAACAATATATTTCCTAAAATAATACATAAAAATTACAAATGCAATAAGAGGTACAATACACATTAAGACAGTAACTTTCAAATGGGTGCACAAGCACACATATACATATGTATTAGGGATGTGAATCGCTTTAGGACGATTAAAATTATCGTCCGATAATTTTAATATCGTCTTAAACCGTTATGGAACACAATACAATAGAGATTCTAACGATTTATCGTTATAAATCGTTAGAATCGTGAGCCGGCACACTAAAACCCCCTAAAACCCACCCCTGACCCTTTAAATTAAATCCCCCACCCTCCCGAACCCCCCCCCCAAATGACTTAAATAACCTGCGGGTCCAGCGGCGGTCCGGAACGGCAGCGGTCCGGAACGGGCTCCTGCTACTGAATCTTGTTGTCTTCGGCCGGCGCCATTTTCCAAAATGGCGCCGAAAAATGGCGGCGGCCATAGACGAACACGATTGGATGGCAGGAGGTCCTTCCGAACCCCCGCTGGACTTTTGGCAAGTCTTGTGGGGGTCAGGAGGCCCCCCCCAAGCTGGCCAAAAGTTCCTGGAGGTCCAGCGGGGGTCAGGGAGCGATTTCCCACCGCGAATCGTTTTTGTACGGAAAATGGCGCCGGCCATACGCGTATGGCCGGTGCCATTTTCCGTACGGAAAATGGCGCCGGCAGGAGATCGACTGCAGGAGGTCGTTCAGCGAGGGTTCCGGCGCCTCGCTGAACGACCTCCTGCAGTCGATCTCCTGCCGGCGCCATTTTCCGTACGAAAACGATTCGCGGCGGGAAATCGCTCCCTGACCCCCGCTGGACCTCCAGGAACTTTTGGCCAGCTTGGGGGGGGCCTCCTGACCCCCACAAGACTTGCCAAAAGTCCAGCGGGGGTCCGGAAGGACCTCCTGCCGTCCAATCGTGTTCGTCTATGGCCGCCGCCATTTTTCGGCGCCATTTTGGAAAATGGCGCCGGCTGAAGACAACAAGATTCAGTAGCAGGAGCCCGTTCCGGACCGCTGCCATTCCGGACCGCCGCTGGACCCGCAGGTTATTTAAGTCATTTGGGGGGGTTCGGGAGGGTGGGGGATTTAATTTAAAGGGTCGGGGGTGGGTTTTAGGGGGTTTTAATGTGCCGGTTTTGCGATTTTACGTTTTTTCGATTTTTTTACGATTTTTCACGATTTTTCACGATATTTTACCCCCCCCAAACGGCAACAATACGATTCCCTCCCCCTCCCAGCCGAAATCGATCGTTAAGACGATCGAGGACACGATTCACATCTCTAATATGTATGTGGGTGCATGCCAGATAGGTGCCAATTTTATATCCTCAACGCACATACGCATGCATGTTATAAAATAGTCTTCACATACGTACATGTGTGCCTAATTTTACAAGTAGATGAACATAGCCATGTAATGTTGGGTTTGAGTAATGGAAGTGAGGAAATTTTGTAACAGGCGCAGCTTCATGTCTTCACCAGTTTGTCCACCAGTTTGCCCACTCTAGCACTAGGGCCTACATATCCCCCTGGTTCTTTAGTTTGCATTCCCCACAGTTAACCCAGAGCCCTCAAACACTTTATAGATGCTTGGAAATAGTTTTATAAAGACTTATATCTTATCCATAGCAGAAGTAAATTTGCATTCAAATATACCAGGGCAGAGGTACTTGTATGCAGATCTCTTGGCCATGCCCAAGAATGCCCATGCCCTGCCCATACCATGCCCACATTCCACCCCTTTTTTTCCCCCACTGTGAGATATTTGTGCATTGAGACTTGTGCATGCATGTGGGTGACTTTTAAAATCGAATGGGCATGCACATGTCCTACATGTGCACCTATTTCCCGATTTTGCATGTGCCCAGCTTTTAAAATTCACCTTTAGAGGCTCAAATCCACCCCACCTGCACTTAGACACGAAAGAGCTATTTCTTCAACCATTGAAACATTCATTAATAATAATATGATCATCTTAATTCCCACTAACCCATCCTGCATCTGCAGCCTACCCCCACCGATTGCTCCTGAAGATTTCTATGCTGAGGGTTAGAGTATATTTGCTTGTTATCAGAGAGACACACACAAACACTAATTACCTTGAATTATTTTTCATCTGGTTTATTAACACAAGAAGCATCTTTCTGGTGCTTTCCTACCCAATGTCACGTATTAGTGATCCAGCAAGGAAGTATCTCATTTTTACAACAAAAGAAAATTTCATTCTGTTACGCTTACCCTACACGTGTTCAGAAAGGGGGACTCCACTCTAGAAAGCATGACTCTTACTTTGGAAGGCTTACGAGTGTTCATTGTCTAGTTTGTTTGCTTTTCATTAATGTCTTCTGCTCATTTGGAAGTAAGTTATCCTTCATAGCTTCAATGAGCTAATATTTCCATGCACTGCTTTTTTTTTAACCAGCATCTCTCCTTCAACTCTCTGCACTAAATAGCCACTGGAAAGTAAAGGCAGTGGCGCATGTTCCATCAGGTGGTCTTGTTGAAAATCTATATCACGGTTTACTCAAGCTTCAAACAATTTTTCCTCTGAGGCAAGTGTGTGCTTGTCAATGACTATTAAACTGGTTATTACACTGCCACATTTGGTTAGATCATTGAAAAATCTGATATATGAAGTTCAATAGATTTTTTTCTCTGGTTGGGGAAGTTCTTCAAAATAAAAAACAGATTGAAATCTGCCTTGTGTGAACTTGACTTTGAATTCTTTGCGCATCTCTGCATTTAGGGCCTGATTTTCAAAGCTCTACATACATAAAACCATATTTTTGGCTTGCAAATCCTGGTTTTAAAATCACCTCTGCAGTTCCTTCTATCCTTTCAATTATTATATTTCACATGTACTTTTACCTGAACTCAAAGTAAGTGTTTTGGAGGACAGATTTGGAGGTAGGGAAATGATTTATGTGCATACTTCTGATTTTTAAATGTATACTCATAAATCTACAAACACAAAGTTACACTTGCTCGAGAACTGATGTAACCTTTCGTGTGCATGTCCATATGCATACTTGGGGAACCTGTAGATTTATGTGCATAAGTCTGCTTTGAAAATTCATACTAAAGTCTGTAGGTAAAAGGTACTTGCAGACTTTGGCCTTATGCGAGCTGTTATAAAATTGCTCTTTTAAAGGACAATTTTCTAGATAAATTCCTATGATAAAAACTGTTTTTCTTGTATTCAACTGCTGCCTTGGAATTGCCCTTAATCAATGTGGTTAAAATTCTGCATATTCTACAGCATGTGACCTTATATGGCATTGAAAAGATACATTCTTGAGGTCATATTGGGGTCAGAGAGGAAAAGTATACATTTGCAGCCAAACTTTCAAAACTGACCACAGTATACCTTTTTTACACAAAAGAGGGTATGCAGAAATTTATGCTAGTATTTTTAAAACTGTGGTTGGTATGTTCATTTTCATGCATGGGAGAAAGTCTGCTCCGGCCCATCTGCATAGGTTCTTCCTCTGCCTTATTCTGAGTTGTATTCACTCTGGGTGAAGAAGAACGTCGAGTTTGAGATGAGCCTGAGGTAGACTTCCAGGATGCTCGGGACTCTTGAGAGCATTCTTGCAGATGGCAGTCGATATGTCTAGTAAGATCTATCAGGGAGTCCAACGAGGGCTCAAACCTTCGAGGAAGATAGAACGTAAACAGAGTCCCAGTGAAGTTCCGAAGAAAGTGTTCTGAACTCATTATAATAGTCCGTTAGTGAGCGCGAGCCTTGTTGGAGATGGAGAAATGATGACCCGGAAACAGCTCTTCGGCCTGGATCTTCAAATACGGAACGGAATAGAGCCAGGAATCCTGAGAGATCTTGAAGGACTGGGTCAGCATGTTCCCAGACGGGTGACACCCAGGCCAAAGCCTTACTATCCAAAAGGGAAAGGATGTAGGTAGTCTTGGTGATCATGTCCAGGAAATACGTTGGTTGCAGACAGAAGTGCATATTGCATTGGTTCAAGAAACCCCTGCATATAAGAGGGTCCCCTGAAAAGCGTGGAGGTGCCGGCAAGGGCATGATAGGCCGGGGAATCGGCGTTGATGTAGAGGTATTGAGCTTGATAGATGTCGTGGCAGCAGTCTCAGTAGCATCTAAACGAGTGCTCAAGTTGTCAATGGCTGCTGCCAGAAACTCCAGGAATTTTTGCTAATACTTTGTGCCAGGCCATGGATGGCCTGGAGGCTGAGACCTTTTCCGGGTCCATGGACTTGGCAATCTGTTATGGTTTGTGGGTTTCAAGGACCCTTGGCCCAAGGTGAGAGTTGTTACTGCCTGTGGGGAGGAGCCCCACAGGTCCACATCGTCGAGAGGCGAGGTCAGGTACAGCTGGAGCTCTGGAAGAGAATCTGTGGGGATGCCTGAGGAGCGGGTAAAAGACACAGCAAAGAGGGACCCCACAGTAAGCAGGTTGGAGTAGAGAGCAGTGCCTGGACAGAGACCTCCGAGAGGTGGCGCTAGACAGGCCCGAGGAGTGGGAAGCGAGAGGCAGGAAGAGCAGGAGGTATACTGCAGCGACATCCCTGAGGGGTGGAGCTGCGTAGCGTGCAAGGTACTGCTGCAATGATGCAGGCTAACCTGCAGAGCGGGAAAGCCCGAGTCTGGTCCCCAGGTAATGATATAGGCAGCCCCGAGAAGCAGGGAAGCCCAGACAGACTCTGGATTAGAACGTAGGCACCACTTTGAGGAGCAGGGAAGTACAGACAGTCTCTGTTATAGAACGTAGGCACTGCCCCGAGGAGTGGGGAAGCACGGAGATAGGTCTCCCAAGTGGTGAAGGTGTTCCCAGAGGCAACTCCGTGGAATGGGGAGCCAGCAAGTTGGACTCCTGGTGGGTGCAGGGATAGCCTGAAGAGCGGGGAAAACCAGGAGACCGAGTCTCTGAAGATAGTGCACACAAGCCCCTGAGGAGCGGGTACCTGAACCAGGGTCCAGAGTCCAAGAAGGGTCCGGTACAATCACCACAGATCCGAGGAGACAGGAGCTAGTAGCATAGCAATGGAATTCATTGCCAAGTTGGCTAGTAGGGGGCAAAGGCGATGCTTAAGAACCCTGACCCAGTGATGTCATCAGTCAGGGACGCCCTGAGGTTCCTGCCGTAGCAACTTCAAAAGAGGGCCCAGTGGTACACGCACACACCTAGGAAGGCCGGGAATCTGCGTGGATGGCGGCGGCGTCCCAGCCGCCACAAGGAACCAGGAGCTACACGGCGATGGAGGCTGGCCCCAGCCACGAGCAGACCAGGAGAGGGAAGTAGGGCAGTGCACAATGTAACTAGACGCGGTCGCAGCTGTCTGCGACCGACGGTCATAATAGTCTGTATTTAAGATGGACAGTAGGAGCTGCCAAACACAGTATATTGTGTACATGTAGAGCTTGTGTGGTATTAAGGGGAAGTTAGAGTCATTATCATACAAGACTTGATCTTCGGTCCTCCTACTTGTGTCATGACTCAAAGGCTATCTGTACCCAACCATTTGTACCTTTCACAGTAAACCAAATAGGATGTCTACTTGCTGATAGTTGGAACAGACTGTCAGCTGCTGTGTGATAACTAGGAAGGAAGTGTGAGGGAGTATTGTCATGTCAAGAATGTCCACAGGCCAACAGCAGAGGCCTAGAAGGCTGCTGCTGCTTGGGACAGGCGGCCTTCCACAGACTGGCTGGAGCCCCTGTACTGACATGACTTGGGGATCTGTATAATTCGTGTAAGGTGAGGATGACAGGTAGTGTCTAGATCCCAAAGGCAGCTCACTACAGGGAAAGCAGTCAGTCTGTAGATATTTGCCTAGTCCCAAACAGCAGCAGCAGCAGCAGCCCTCTAGGCCCTCTGCTCTTCGTTTGTGGGCATTCTCAATAAGATACTACTCCCTCAATCCTAGTTTTCACACAGCAGCTGACACTCTGTTCCAACAGTCACCAAGTACACAGTGTTGTCGAAGGGAAATGTTGGTTAGTGTACAAGTGAAGCACTGGAAGTGCTAAGCAAAACCTGTCCCCTAGATTCTACAACAGATATGGCCAAAGCACCTCTATATATGTACAGGAAAGCTATAGACCTACATATAGTAGAAAGAAGGTAGACCTACCCTGCCAGTGTATACAGAGGACAGAATGATTGCTCAATGATGAGGCCTGGGGTGGTAGCTTCTATGTCTACTGTGCATGTTATGATCAACAGAGAGGAGGCTAAGGAGACCAGTGACTGGAAAAAGAGGCTCTCTAATAGGACTGCCGCCATGCCTTGGGAACCCGCCAACCAAACTAAACCCACATACACACTCAAACCCCTGCACCGGGTATCTCACTTCATGCTGCCACATGAGACCTCTAGGAGCAGTAGACCTATATGTCCAGCATTGTGTGCTATGTACTATGGAGGCAGCTTGTAGATTCATGAAGTAATCAACTGACAACAGTTTCTCTAACCCTAATGCTTTACACATAGCAGATCGTCAAGAGTATTGGAGCACTCCTATTCTGCTCACCACTATCTTAAAAAGTGACTTACATCACATGAGGCACAGTATAGAGGACAGCAGCTTTTCCTGATTCCCTTCAAGTCATGACAGGCATGTGGATGAGCCAGGGCCTGCAACCATTAAACCACAGAAAAGTGTGGAGTGACATCGCAAACTGAACTATCTGCAAGCTGCTTGGCACAGAAGTGATCACCCTATGTGCTTTAAGTGTGGTAATAGGACTGTAAGACATACTAGCCATTGCTCAAAGCAAAATATTCTGCATATATTCTGGGTACATACATAAGTATATACAGCTGTACCACATGACTATCAGTGAGCCATAATGGTCAAAGGCCTTACAACACCTAAACATCTCAATATCTCTGTAAGGCTAGCTGAGATGGTTGATTTGAAGGCAGGAGGTTCAAACACCTAACCAGTGGCTTCTATGACATCAGCCTTTGCTCAGGAGAGATGAGCGAGCTCTTAGAGTCATCAGAATCTATATGATGATGGTGACATCGCCAAGCTCATAGGAAAATACAAGTGAAGGCAGGACATCATCTGATTCCCAATCCTGCCTTCACAGAGCCGGATGTGCATCCTCGTGAAGGCTTGATGAGAAGCTAACCAAGCCTACATGACATCACAATGGCCAAGGCTCTCACCTTCTGCACATTATCATTTACAAATTGCATAGGTAGGTGTAGTATGGTACATATGTGTTGTGGTGCATGCAACCACCAAGAGGCATGCTACCTTGGAAGGACCTGTGCATATTGTGGGAATGGCACCAGGTAGTACAGGTCCTTTACCCAAGGCTGTAAGGGAAGGTGTGCTACTAGAGCACTCTGATGTCAGCAAAAGGGTTGCCAACTGGCTCCAATTTTCAGGACAGGTAAGTTCTGTCCTTGTTTGGAATACATTACATGCAGGGATTTCATCCCATTTCCCTATAGCTTTTCTGAGCAAAACCAAAACTATCAATACCTGTATGCATGGGAGTAAGACCAGAACTGGATCAACATATCCAGGAAATCTGTATCCAGTTGGAAAACTGAGTCAGCAGTGGCTCTAAAACTAGTTACGCAGTGGTGTCAGCTGAGTCTTAGCACCCCCATGTGATAGTAAGCTGACCTAATACAGGTGTATAAGTTCTCATGCATACATTTGTCAGCTATGGAATGAGCCAGTAAAATGGGAACTCTGTCAATGAAACCTTTAACTACCTGTACCTTTAGGCTTCAAAGCTATTTCATATTTACAGCATTTCTAGAGCTGTAGTTGTCCATGCTCGAGGACCATCTGGGGTGGCATTACACTTGTGACGCTATCTCATCCACATGTGAGGCTTAGGATGGGGTCCACAGGGGATGGCCGAAAAGAGAGACGGCACTAGCTGGGCCAAACTATGAACTCTGCATTGGCAGTCATTCACAAACTCACGTGCCACACATGCCTCTTTTAGTGTCACTATGAGGCAAAACATATTATAACAGCCACACGTATTTTATGTCATCTTTACTTCCACAACTGTTTTTCAGTACACTGTATGGCTCTATTTTCAAGACATATCCATAATAGGCATTCGTGTTTTCTGTTACACAGTGACCCAGACAGAGAAGCAGTGAGAGAAAGAAAGATGATAGTGAGAAGAGCAGCAGTTAATAGGGATGTGAATTGGTACCAGGGTTGTTTCTGGTATCGTATTCGTAGAACCACGGGAAATCCTCATTTCCCGTGGTTCTAACCGCATTTTTTTTTTTTGGCTGTCCCGAGTGGCAGCCGATGGCCCGAGAGTGGGAGATTGCTCCTGGGATCCCTGCTGGACTACCAGGTACTTTAAGAAAGTTTTGAGGGGGTCGGGAGGGTGAGAGATTCTAAATAATTAGATTTAAAGGGTTGGGGTGGGTTTGAGGGTTGTTTTTCTGTGTGCCCTTTCTTCCTGCCCCCCCCCCCCCCCCCCAAAATGATAAAAAAAGCACACGAAAAGTTTGTGGGGTTTTCCTATCACTTTCGGGGATCCCCCGATATCTGACGGATTAGAAAATATCGTACGATATTTTTATCCGTCAAAAAAATGATTCACATCCCTAGCAGTTAAGAGTCTATTGGCCTCACTTCCCTGGAAGGGGAAGTGGTAGGTGAGGCCTATCAGGCAAAGTAGCATTGTATAAGGTTTTGGTGAAGTTGGCTGTCACTCAGCATGGTGTCCGCAGCTTGTGCAGGGACACATGGGGGATCCAGGGGCAGATCAGGAACTATATCCATTCATAGTCCATGTGTAGTGCGATATTATGGAAGACAAGGCACAGCAACACTATATCTCCAACTTTGGGTGGGGTATACATAAAAGTTCCACCCATCTTGTCCAAACAGTGAATTTGACTTTTGAAAACTCTGAAGGTGCGTTCAATGACACAGTGGGTAGCACATAAGGCCTCATTGTGCCTAGACTCTGCCAGTGTGTTGGGAATGGCAATGGGGTGAGAAGCCAGGTCCTGCAACAGTTCCCAGAATCTCCTGTGGCAAAGACAGATTTAAGCCATCAATCATAGCCTTGTCACTTGCAGATATAGCTTGCAAACCTCAACATCCTATAAGACTGTATAAGGTAGCCTGTACCTTTCCCTGATCATTAAAGACCAATTTGCCTAGCCTAAATGCATGTCACATTGTTCTGGCCAGTGTATGTGCAGAATAGCAGTAGCCAAAAGTAGCTCTGCTCTTCTGTACTACTAAATCACATCTGGGTAATCCAACAATTGCATGCCAGGCCCTCACAACCTAGCTAAGGCTACTGGTGTATAGCAGGCTTCCAACCTTGAAGCAATACATAAGAGCTGCCACACCTGTGATATCTGAAAAATGGTACCTCATGGTATAATTGCGAATGTCCATGCTGACTCTGCAGTGTCCTCCATATAAACAAATTTGTGAAGCCCGACATGGGGAATATGCCAGGCCACCAACTTGCACAGGACACTGCTTCTGGTTGAAGTGTGGAAAGCTCAAGATAAACTGGGGCCGACACTCTGGATGACACTTCACTAACCGTCCACATGTAATTGTGCATTACCAGCAGTGTGGACTCTTCAAGCTTGTCATTAACCAGTGAGATTTAAATAGCTCCCAACTGGAGGATAGGAGAGAGCCATTTTGAAATTTATCACTTAGAAAGTATATAGTGCCTGCTCACACAACAATCTTTAAGGCTGGTTCATTGTTTGCCATCAGAAGATTAGCAGGCCTCTGCACCACGGGAAGAAAAAGCAGGCCCTGGAGCTATGGCATGCAGACATAACTATACTAACCACTTGTCATGGCAGCAATGCTTTTCCTCCTCCCCAACCAACTCACATATCTGTTCAGTTTGCCATAAGCACATACAAGAGATGGAATATAGAAAGAAGCATCTCTCTTACCTATAAGACAACCGTCACCGTACAAGCCATCCTAAAAATTTTCACATAAGCCCAATTGCCTAAATATAAAGGAATTGTGCGTGGCTCCTGAGTACCTGGCCACCATGTCAATGATGTACATTGGAGCATCATAGACCACTTGCACGTTGATGGAGTGGAAGAGCTTTCTGTTGCGGTACATCTCCTCCCTGACACGGGGTGGAATGATGGCCACGACGGTGCAGTCGATAGCTCCCAGAACAATGGGAAAGTTTGTGAAGGCATAAAAGCCTCTCTTCAAGTCCATCAAGCCTGCCTGTCCTGAGGAAATACTATGTAGCGATTAATGCGGTCAGAGACTGCTGTGATGACCTGGTCCAGACAGTGTGAAAAAGTGATTTGGGACATTCCCCCCACAACCCCTACTGTCATTTGGAAGGGGCTGGTTGCCATGAAATGCAGGGTGGCCAAGAGTTTGGTGAGGCCAGGCACAGCGTGGGACCTTTCTGTGACCGAATCCAAATCCCCTTGGATTTCTTCATATAATTCTAGGACAGCCTGAGAGCTGAGGTGATACCTGCAAACCACATAGTCCTCTGGCATGTCCAGTAAGGAAGTTTGTGGAGGAAAGATGCGCTCCCAGTATTAGGGATGTGAATCGTTTTCCATATCGTCTTAACGATAGAAATCATGTGGCAGGGCAAGAAAATCGTGTTAGGCACGATTTTTTAGTTAAAAAATCGTTAAAAATCGTTTTTTCTGATTAGTGCGCACTAACTGGGAGTTAGTGCGCACTAACTGAAAATGATACAATTTGACACTTTTCAGGTCAGTTAAGGTCAGTTTAGGAATGAATATGTATTCCTATTGGCTGCCCTCTTATTTATTCATGTTACCAAGGTTCCCACTGACAGTATATGGGGGATGGGAAATGGAAACAGTTGGTAGCTTGACAAAACAAGTAATGTGATCAGTCAATGTGACTAGAACTTGTGCCCTAACCCTGATACCAGGGGTATTGTGATCTTCCTGCACACAGTGCCCTATCCCTATTAATACCAGGAGTGTTGTGATCTTCCTGCACACAGTGCCCTAACCCTGGCACCAGGGGTGTTGTGATCTTCCTGCACACAGTGCCCTATCCCTATTAATACCAGGAGTGTTGTGATCTTCCTGCACACAGTGCCCTAACCCTGGCACCAGGGGTGTTGTGATCTTCATGTACACAGTGCCCTATCCCTATTAATACCAGGAGTGTTGTGATCTTCCTGCACACAGTGCCCTATCCCTAATACCAGGGGTGTTGTGATCTTCCTGCACACAGTGCCCTATTCCTGATACCGGGGGTGTTGTGATCTTCCTGCACACAGTGCCCTATTCCTGATACCGGGGGTGTTGTGATCTTCTTGCACACATCCCGGTATCAGGGATAGGGCACTGCATGCAGGAAGATCACAACACTCTTGGTATCAGGAATAGGGCACTGTGTGCAGGAAGATCACAACACCCCTGGTATTAGGGATAGGGCACTGCATGCAGGAAGATCACAACACCCCTGGTATCAGGGATAGGGCACTGTGTGCAGGAAGATCACAATACCCCAGAGGAGTGAGGGTCAGGCAGCTCCCCCCTGTCTGTGAAGCCAGCCTCTCACTAGTAATGCAGGGAGGGAGCTGTCTCAGACTTCACCATCCTCCCCCCCCCCCCTCACCCACACACCATTCACTAGCTGGGACATGGGGGAAGTCAGGAGTGAGGGTCAGGCAGCTCCCCCCTGTCTGTGAAGCCAGCTTCTCACTAGTAATGCAGGGAGGGAGCTGTCTCAGCCTTCACCATCCTCCCCCCCCCCCTCACCCACACACCATTCACTAGCTGGGACATGGGGGAAGTCAGGAGTGAGGGTCAGGCAGCTCCCCCCTGTCTGTGAAGCCAGCCTCTCACTAGTAATGCAGGGAGGGAGCTGTCTCAGACTTCACCATCCTCCCCCCCCCTCACCCACACACCATTCACTAGCTGGGACATGGGGGAAGTCAGGAGTGAGGGTCAGGCAGCTCCCCCCTGTCTGTGAAGCCAGCTTCTCACTAGTAATGCAGGGAGGGAGCTGTCTCAGCCTTCACCATCCTCCCCCCCCCCCCCCCCCCCTCACCCACACACCATTCACTAGCTGGGACATGGGGGAAGTCAGGAGTGAGGGTCAGGCAGCTCCTCCCTGTCTGTGAAGCCAGCCTCTCACTAGTAATGCAGGGAGGGAGCTGTCTCAGACTTCACCATCCTCCCCCCCCCCTCACCCACACACCATTCACTAGCTGGTACATGGGGGAAGTCAGGAGTGAGGGTCAGGCAGCTCCCCCCTGTCTGTGAAGCCAGCCTCTCACTAGTAATGCAGGGAGGGAGCTGTCTCAGACTTCACCATCCTCCCCCCCCCCCCCCTCACCCACACACCATTCACTGGCTGGGACATGGGGGAAGTCAGGAGTGAGGGTCAGGCAGCTCCCCCCTGTCTGTGAAGCCAGCCTCTCACTAGTAATGCAGGGAGGGAGCTGTCTCAGACTGGTATCAGGGATAGGGCACAGGTTCTAGTCATATTGACTGATCACATTACTTTTTTTGTCAACTACAAACAGTTTCCATTTCCCATCCCCCCAACCATCACCTCAGTTGGAACCTTGGTAACATCAATAGATAAGAGGGCAGCCAGCCAATAGGAATACATATTCATTCCTAACTGACCTTTACTGACCTGGATAGTGTCAATAATTTGTATCATTTTCTGTTAGTGTTCCTGAGTTTCCATTTCCATTTCCCATCCCCCAACCATCACCTCAGTGGGAACCTGGTTAACATCAATAGATAAGAGGGCAGCCAGCCAATAGGAACACATATTCATTCCTAACTGACCTTTACTGACCTGGAAAGTGTCAATTTGTATCATTTTCAGTTAGTGCGCACTAACTCCCGTTAGTGCGCACTAACACGATTTAACAATTTTTAATGATAAATCGTTAGAATTTCTATTGTATTGTGTTCTATAACGATTTAAGACGATATTAAAATTATCGGACGATAATTTTAATCGTTAAAAAACGATTCACATCCCTACCCAGTATCTCCTCTGCCATGGCCAACTGCCTGTCAGGCGCTGCCATGGGCCCCGACCCTGTGGGGTCTGTGCCTCTGTTTCTGCTGCAGGAACTTGCCTGTTTTTGAGGTTGCTGTTCTGCTTGTTGTTGTCTGTGGCAAGCCTCCTGAAGCATCCAGTATCCACCAACAATTAAACTTGCCACAAACATTATGGCTTTAGGAAGCTAGACCAGGTAAGAAAAGGTGTTTTTATTGGGGCAGGAAGGACTGGTGGGTGTGTCCGTTATAACTCCTCTATTTCTCGCTCACAGAATAATCGCTGAGATAATACCCGCAATCCACGATATCAGCCGCAGGAATGTGATAAATAGATTTTTCACCATATTGCAAAAAAAAAAAAAAGTGTAGTTATTTCTGAAGTTAAATCCCACGATAATGTGTGTTACTCTATCGCACGCCGTGCTAGCAGACCCTCATTTCCATTAACTCCATCCAAACTCCTCCCACTCAAATTCTCAATGTTTAATTTGCATACACATTTTGCGTTGCATTATTTATTGTGCACGTTATGGCATTATTGCCTGTGTTATGGCGTAATCACACGTGTTACAGCATTAATGCACGCAATAAGGCCCTAACATGAAATGATAAATGACCCAGTTAGATAGTTACTGAAGAGTTAAACCAGATTAAAGAGAAAACTGTTCATACTTACCTGAAGGAAAACCTGGAGGACTACAGAATAACCTGAAGAGTCTGTAATGATAAAAAGATTTCTTGAATTAAAGTTGAAATTCATTTGTTCTTATTAAGAAGAAATTAACTGAAAAAAATACTTAAATGATAGTAACTTGGTGAGAAATAATGCATGTAGAGTAACAGGTTTCTATTCAAATACTGTGTTAAATAAATTAGGGTGAGAATGAAATATAAAAAATTGTTTTGTGTATCAGAAGTGAATCATTTCTCATTGAAAATACTGACACTGATGAAATGCTTGTTTTGTTCAATAACTTCATTTGTTTCTAGAAGTGAAGAACCTGAAAAATTATCCATTTGCCAGCAAAATAAAAACATTAATTTGAAATTGAAGTGCCTCTGAGATCATTTTTCTATTTTGATTTCTTTCCTAGTGAAAATATTCTAGGTGTTAAAGCTATTTCCATGACATATTTTAAATCGGAAACCCTAATCTTACCATTTGGCTACCCACATGACAGTGCTGAAATAGTTTTGTGCCCAAGGGTATTTACACTTCTATATTCTTATAGAAAATTCCCAAAATTCACAATCTTCATAGAAAATGTAATGCTTATCTTTTGAACAATAACACCAGCAATATGAAAGAACTACGTCAACATAGCTATGTTTCGCTGAGATGTTCAATCTTTTCTTTATATTACGTCACTAGCTGTACCCGGCCACGCATTGTTGTGGCTCGGTCTGGTTAAATGGAAAAGAAAGAAAAGAGAAAACGCACGTTTCGAATATGTTTAATTTCACAATGCTTGTGGGTATACAATATTTTTTGTTGTTCCATTGTCTGTGCAGATATAGAGATTGTTTGGTTTGCCGACTCTAGAACACGCAACATATAATTGTCCATGTGAGAAGCAATCCGTGTCTAGATATAAACCGCATAATTCTAGAAATGAAAAAGAATGAAAAAAGAAAAAACATAAACTATACTCACTAAATGAATGGTATGGTAAACGACACAGCTCAATTCCAATGCAATGTCACATGAAATAATTAAACCAAAATGAAAATAAATCGAAATCTATGGAAATTCAATTTAACAATGCAATCGGAAACATCAAAATGGAATCATAAAATATGTAGTCCAAGCCGTTGAGCCCGATAAAACGAGCGAGATTTTTGTCCTCTCTCCTCCTACATCTTTGCTCTGCTCCGCTCCTTCCGCCCCCCCCCCCCCCTAGCACCACGAAGAGCCAGAGGCAGCGGCGGTGGTAGGAGCTGCAGCGTTGGCCAAGGGGGATCTCGTGAGGCGTAATAGTCCTGCCATCCCAACTCCCTCCCCCCTTCCCCGGTGGCGGAGGGACAGGCTCAGACCCCTTTCACTCTATCCTTACAGGCCCCAACTCCTTTGCTCTCTCATTCCCCTCTACACTGAACCCCTTCCACTGTAACCTATAAGTGGAGAGCTGGGGGGGGGGGGGTAGAGAATTTCTCTCTCATACAGCCTCCTATATAGGCTTCCTCTCTCTCTCTCTTGCACATACACTCTCCCTCTGTCCCTCACACACGCACGCCCAATCCCTCTCACACACATACACGATGGTAGTGGCCGAGGGGGATCTCACGAGGCGTAATGGTCCTGCCATCCCAACTCTCTCCCCCCTTCCCCGGTGGTGGAGGGACAGGCTCAGACCCCTTTCACTCTATCCTTACAGGCCCCAACTCCTTTGCTCTCCCATTCCCCTCTACACTGAACCCTTCTACTGTAACCTATAAGTGGAGAGCTGGGGGGGTAGAGAATCTCTCTCTCATACAGCCCCAGAAGCCCCCTACATAGGCTTCCTCTCTCTCTCTCTCTTGCACATACACTCTCCATCTGTCCCTCACACACGCACGCCCAATCCCTCTCACACACAAACACAATCCCTCACGTAGTCTCCCTCTATCTCTGGCACTCACACTCGCCTTCAGCGCACATTACCACACTTCTATCTCACACAGTTAAAACGGGCGGGATTTTTGTCCCCTCCCCACCTAAGTCTTTGCTCTGCACTCGCAAGAGCTTGCAAAGTTCCAATGCCAGTTGTGTCTGGGAGAGTGAGGGAGCACTGGATGGCCAGCACCATCTTTAAAAATGGCACGGGTCATCCAGTGCTCCTACCATGTGACAGGGGCCAGCCAATGGCATGGATACCCTGTCACATGGTAAGGGCAAAGGGCCATCGGCGCCATTTTGATTAGTGGCAGCCGATGGCCCGGGAGCGGGAGATCGCTCCCGGGACCCCCACTGGACCACCAGGTACCTGTAAAATGTTTTGGGGGGGGTTGGGAGGGTGGGGGAAGCAAAGGGATTAGTTTTAAAGGGTCGGGGTGGGTTTAGGGGTTATTTTTGTGTGCCGTTTTTCTCACTCTCCCCCAAAATGATAAGAAAACCCCCATGATCAATATCGTGGGGTTTTCCTATCGTTTTGGGGGAACCCCCGATTTCTGACGATTTTATTAATTAATTATTTATGTATTTATTTATTTATTTATTTAAAGTTTTTGTATACCGACATTTATTTAGAAAACATCACATCGGTTTCCATAGAACAAAAAGTGGCCATTTTGAAAATATTGACGATATTTTCAATCATCTGAAGCCCGATTCACATCCCTACTTGTTTCACCAATGGTTTCATCAATGGATTAATAATCATCATATAGGAGACCACCATGTTTCCATACAGGAGCTGTTCAAATTCATATCCATCTGTCTACTTTAGTTCTTACTGTCACAATAAAAACCACAATTCAATCATTCTTTAACATTAATTCTTCAAGCAACAATTATATAATAAACAATATCCCATATAATCTAAAATTCACCTCATCAAGATATGCCCATCAAAATATATTTAATATTCAATTAACATTTAATAAGCATTTCGTAGTTTAAAGATTGCTTAGTATTTTTCAGGTAATGAACAGGAGGATACATTTTCACAATTTGTTCGATGTTCTAAGTGGATGCCACCTGCTCCTCAGGATCCATTCATTATGGTGTTTGAGAAGTTAGTGTTGAGGGATTTGTTGAGTTTGGAGAAAACAAAGTTACATGTGTGTCATAATATCACACAGGAAGAAATACAAGCACTTAAGTCATTGCGGAGTGATTTGGATATTGTAATACAACCAGCTGATAAGGGGGGGAGCGACGGTGATCATGGATTGGTCGTATTATGTAGATGAGATCAACTGGCAGTTAAGTGATGAGAATTTTTATCACCCTTTACATAGTGATCCTACAGAAGTGATACAATTGGAGATTTATTCACTGATCCATCATGCGATTAAGTATAAAATAATTGAAAAGAAATTGGATAATTTTTTGTATGAGAGTTATCTGGTTAATATGGTATTTTATGTGCTGCCAAAGACACATAAAAGTCTTCAATCACCCCCGAGTAGACGTATAGTTTGAAGGATAGGTTCTATTTTTGAACCAATCTCGAAATATCTTGATCATTTGTTACAGCCAAGTGTATTAGAAATTTCTTCATACATTAAGGACTTAGCAGATTTTATTAGGCTGTTGGACCATATAGAGGGGATACAGGAGGAGTGGTGGTTGGTGATTGCAGATTAGAGATGTGAATCGTGTCCTCGATCATCTTAACGATCGATTTCGGCTGGGAGGGGGAGGGAATCGTATTGTTGCCGTTTGGGTGTTTAAAGTATCGTGAAAATTGTGAAAATCGTGAGCCAGCACACTAAAACCCCCTAAAACCCACCCCCGACCCTTTAAATTAAATCCCCCACCCTCCCGAACCCCCCCCCCAAATGCCTTAAATTACCTGGGGGTCCAGCGGCGGTCCGGAACAGCAGTGGTCCGGAACGGCCTCCTGCCGCGAATCGTGTTGTCTTCAGTTGGCGCCATTTTTCAAAATGGCGGCGAAAAATGGCGGCGGCCATAGACCAACACGATTCGACTGCAGGAGGTCGTTCCAGACCCCCGCTGGACTTTTGGCAAGTCTTGTGGGGGTCAGGAGGCCCCCCCAAGCTGGCCAAAAGTCCTTGGGGGTCCAGCGGGGGTCCGGAAAACGATCTCCTGCCGTGAATCGTTTTCCGTACGGAAAATGGCGCCGGCAGGAGATCGACTGCAGGAGGTCATTCAGCGGGGGTTCCGGACCGCCGCTGAACGACCTCCTGCAGTCGATCTCCTGCCGGCGCCATTTTCCGTACGGAAAACGATTTGCGGCAGGAGATCGTTTTCCGGACCCCCGCTGGACCCCCAGGGACTTTTGGCCAGCTTGGGGGGGCCTCCTGACCCCCACAAGACTTGCCAAAAGTCCAGCGGGGGTCCGGAACGACCTCCTGCAGTCGAATCGTGTTGGTCTATGGCCGCCGCCATTTTTTGCCGCCATTTTGAAAAATGGCGCCGGCTGAAGACAACACGATTCGCGGCAGGATGCCGTTCCGGACCGCTGCCGTTCCGGACTGCCGCTGGACCCCCAGGTAATTTAAGGCATTTGGGGGGGGGGGGGTTGGGAGGGTGGGGGATTTAATTTAAAGGGTCGGGGGTGGGTTTTAGGGGGTTTTAGTGTGCCGGTTTTCCTGCCCTCCCCCTTCCCCCGATTTACGATTTTTTGACGATAAATCGGGGGAATTGGTATTGTATCGTGGCCCTAACGATTTTTGACGATTTAAAATATATCGGACGATATTTTAAATCATCAAAAAACGATTCACATCCCTATTGCAGATATATCCTCTCTGTATACAAATATACTGCACGATTCAGCAGTCCAAATTGTTCAGGAAGTATTGGGGCGATTGGAACTATCAGGTAGACAGAAACATTTACTGGGACAGTTATCATCTATTGTTTTGAAGAAAAGTTTTTTTCAGTTTGAGGAGAGGTATTTTCATCAGATAAAAGACATTCTGATGGGGTCTTCTAAGGCCCTATTGGTAGCCTGTTTGTATGTTGCAAATTTTGAGAACCAGTTCATATATCCATCACCTTTTTTGGAAGGAGATGGCTATATGGAAGAGGTTCATTGATGATATATTTTGCATCTTTATGGGTACTAGAGCAAGATTGGAGGAATTTATGTTGTGGATTAATTATTTGGATGTAAATCTTCAGTTTGAGTTTCATATGGATCAAAGGCAAATACCTTTCCTGGATATGGTAGTGTATAAAATAGAAGGTAAATTGTATACTACAATTTACAGGAAAGATACTGATAAAAATACCACCTTGGATTTTACCAATTTTCATCAAAAGCATTTGAAGGAAAATATTCCCATTAGCCAGTTTTTGAGGCTACGGTGGCTATGCATGACTGTAAATTTATATATTTATTTATTTATTTTGAGTTTTTCTATACTGGCATTCGCGATGGGAATCGCATCATGCTGGTTTACAATTAACAAGGTGTGACAAACTAATATAATAAAAACATTAACAGGTGCTAAAAGAAAAAGTAGCAGTTACAATAAAACAGGGACATAATACAACTTGGAACGGTGAAGAGGCGGTAGTAATTTAACAGAGGATGATCTTAAATGATTTTAAGATCAAGGCCCATGAGTTGTCAGATAGATTGTCAGTATGGGATTATAAACAGAAGATCATTAAAAAAAAGCATAAAAGTGTACTTTGTATGCCAACCGGGACAACCTTTTAATAACTGGTAGTAAGGTTCCTTTAACTAGGATGGTGTGCATGCTGCCCTTTTCTCATTTTGCAAATGGTATTTAGTCTATCATTTACCAACATTGGTCAATATTAGAGAATAAAGGAATTTTTCAACATCCCCAATTTTTGCGTATAAGAAAAATTGGTCACTGTGTGATATGTTGAAATCTATGATTATTCTGCGGGGTGGCGGGAAGGTTGGAACAGGTGGGCCAATATAAATGTGGTAATTGTGCAGTGTGTCTGTATGTTTATGAGACCACTTCAATTCAGGTTCCTTGAATGGTTTGTACGTATTATTTACCGGGTAAGTTTGATTGTCAAACTATTCAAGTAATTTATTTAATCTTTTGCCCATGTAAATTATTTTATATAAGCCAGACTAAGCACTCTGTCAAGGTGAGAATAGTGGAGCATTTGAGTAACATTCGTATAGATAGAGAGAATGCACCCTTGGTTCAACATTGGAAACAAGCGGGTCATGTAGTGCAGGATTTTAGATTTTGTGTACTTTGTCAGGTGCAGTTGAATTGGGGAGGGTAATGTCTCTCGAGTATTGTTGCAGAAGGAACAGCGGTATATCTTTAATTGGGGTACGGTAGAACTGGCAGGATTAAATCAGGATGTAGAGTGGAGTGCATATATTTGATTGGTTAGAGATAGTTTAGTGGGTTGAGTTCGCTGATTGGATATGGGACTATTTTTCTTATGTGTATATAAGGAGCGTGGATTCTGCTTGTGCAGAGCCACTGCGTCTTTTGAGATCAGATGTTGATAGCGACATTATGAAGTTGTGTGGAGTATTGTGAAGCCAAAAAGGTAAAAAAAACTTCTTTGTCTCCTGGTGGGTAAATCTTATGATATAAATTTATTGTTGAAGTGATGGTGATCTATCTATATGTTCGATAGATTTTATATTTGTTGCTTTATTTAGTTACGGGCCGATACAGTAAAAAAATGTGGGAGAGCGGGTGAGTGCCCGCTCTCCCAGCGCACGCACAGGACACTCTCCTGTGCGCGCGATACAGTAAATACATTTATTTAAATTAGGCCCGGCGGTAAAAAGAGGCACTAGGGACACTAGCACGTCCTTAGCGCCTCTTTTTGGACAGGAGTGGCGACTGTCAGTGGGTTTGACAGCCGATGCTCAATTTTGCCGGCTTCGGTTCTCGAGCCCGCTGACAGCCACGGGTTCGGAAACCGGACGCCGGCAAAATTGAGCGTCCGGTTTTCAACCCGCGAGCCGCAGGCCTATTTCAAAATTTTTTTTTTTGTAACTTTTTTAAACTTTCGGGACCTCCGACTTAATATCGCCACAGAAAAGCCTGGAGAAATTAGCGCCTACCTTTGGGTAGGCGCTATTTTCTGAAAGTAAAATGTGTGGCTTGGCGGCTTGGCTGCACATTTTACTTACTGAATCGCACGGGAATACCTAATAGAGCCATCAACATGCATTTGCATGTTGCGGGCACTATTAGGTTCGAGGAGGTTGGACGCGCGTTTTGGTAAAGCTAGCACGTCGAAAATGCGCGTCCAAATGCCGGCTAACAGTGCACTTCGTCGGAGTGCACTGTACTGTATCGGCCTGTTAGTGATCACGGATGGAAAGTGTATACTTTGGAATTGAGGAACGGTGCGGTGTGCGCTCTGAGTGAGTAGACTTTGGGGAAAAAGTGTTTTAATAGAGATTGGAGGTAAGTGATGGGATGGGTAGTGAATTAGCGGGGTTTAAAAATTGTTTGGGGGAGAGGGTTATGATTGGGTTTTTTAATATTTTGATATAGGTGTTACTTGAGTGTGGGAGGTCATAGGTGGTAGAAATTTAATGTAATATTTGGGGTAATTGATAATGATTTGTGGATTATGGGTTATATGTGACCAGGTTAGTTATATGCTAATTAAATGCTTATCAAATATTAATTGAATATTAAATATATTTTGATGGGCATATCTTAATGAGGTGAATTTTAGATTATATGGGATATTGTTTATTATATAATTGTTACTTGAAGAATTAATGTTAAAGGATGATTGAATAGTGTTTTTTATTGTGACAGTAGGAACTAAAGTAGACAGATGGATATGAATTTGAATGGCTCCTGAATGGAAACATGATTATTATTATTATTATTATTATTATTATTATTATTAATCCCCTGATGAAACCATTGGTGAAACAAGGGCCCTTTGTCGGGAGTATATAGAAGAAGAGTGAGAGGACTGTATCACCTGTTTAGGATGAATAGATAGTAAAAATAAGAATAATACATGTTAATATAGTTAGAAATGGATCTGTAATTCTATTATTCAATGTATGTTAATTAAGTTGTACTTTTTGGAAAATGTTATTATTATGATGTACAATATTTTTGTGTCAGAGAGTGGTTGTGAATGAGTGGTTGAATGAGTGGAGTTTGTGATGATATATTATTTGTGATATTTTAGAATTTTGTATAATAAATATTTAAATTTATATACAGTTTTTGATGTATTATTTGGGAATGTAATATCTGTTTTACCCTTGTATTGGTGTGTTTACCCAATCTTTTCTTTAGACAAGATGGCTGCTGAGGGTAGAACAGTGGGCTGATGGTGACATATTCCACTTTAACTTTGCTCTGAAGTAGCTATCATCTCAGTTTAATATAGCTATGTTGGAGTTTTCTTTTGGACAGTCTTCCATGGCTGCCTGAAGTGAAGAAAGTGAGGCCAGAGGCAGCATCAATAGAAGAGGGTCTTTCCACAGCTTTCTGCAGCATGGAAAAGTAATATCCAGGGGAGTGAAACGAGCAGTAAAGATCATGGCCTTTGCTGCTGCTACTCCTCCCGTTGACACTGTAGTTCTGGTTAAGAAGCCTGTGTAGAGTATCCAGATGATCTTTGGAAAACTCATGGTGCTAAATTAAAGTGCAGGCCGAGTTTTCGGTGACATCAGAGTGATATCATATCTGGGCCATGGTCCCCACCCAGGAGAAATGAAAATAAGTTGAAAAGGAGTGAAATAAATGAAAATAAAATAAGGGGGGCATGTTGGGGGCCACAGATCAGCTCCCATCTCATGGCCAACTATTGTGGAAAGCCTGAAATTAACTTCAGCAATATTGCTGATTATAGTGGCTTGTTTTCTATGTTTATTGGCATAAATAAAATAAAACGGGGAAAAACAAGTGGTAAAATCATACGGGCAAGTCTTTGCCATCCTTGGAATACTCAGGAGACCTACCTCCATTCCAGAATTCTGAGATGATGCATTCCAAGTTTTTCCCAGAAGTACAATGCATCACAAGTGTGTTTTGAAGCTGTTGCTATGGCAACATAGCTATCCTCATGAAAAGTTGAAGTAAACAATGCATTGAGGGGTTTGAGGAAGAACACTGGAGTAGTAATGCTTTGTCTTGCTCCCATGGAGTTTTATGAGTATTTTAAGAAAACTCCCTCACAGGCTTTCTGCTTCAGATTTATTTAAAAACTGGTTTATTGTGAGTTTTTGCTTCTACAGCTAACTTCTTTTCAAATTCTTTCTTAGTCTGTCTTATCAATGTCTTACATTTAACTTGCCAATGCTTATGCTTTATCCTATTTTCTTCTGATTGATCCTTCTTCTAATTTTTGAATGAAGATCTTTTGGCTAAAATAGCTTCTTTCACCTCACCTTTTAGCCATGCTGGCAATCATTTGACCTTCCTTAAACCTTTCTTAATGCGTGGACTACATCTGGACTGTGCTTCTAGGATGGTATTTTTTTTTTTATCAATGTCCAAGCCTGTTACACACTTTTTACCTTTGTAGCTGCACTTTCGGGATTTTTCTATTTTTCTAACTTTATCAAAGTTTCCCTTTTGAAAGTTTAGTGCTAGAGCTATGGATTTACTTATTGTCCCCCTTCCAGTAATTAGTTTAAATTTGATCATGTCGGTCTGTGTTCTACCTGTGTTTGACTGAGATGCAATATTGCTGCTAGCTTGTTTCTCTGTAGGAATGTAATGCAGTGTGGCTTATTCTATTATCCCAGTAGGTGGTGTATTAATGTTCTAGGGCCTGGTGTAGTATTTGCATTGCTTCTTTTTCATATGTTGCTGTTATTTGAGTCCTGTGAGTCAGTGCTGTTATCATATAGTATGGCAAGGTTCTAGATGCATTTTGCTTTTTTTGCAGGGGGTTGTATTTCTTCATAAAATGTTTAGTAGTGGAGGGAGTCTTTTTTTGGCTTAGGTGACTCCAGAATTTGTATATAGTTTATTTTGTTTTTTCATGTTGGGTTGTAATGTGAACTATCTGTAGTTTTACTCTACATACACCTGCTCTTATGATTATTGATATTTTATTGTAGTTATGATGGTCTCTGCTTTTCTGGAAAGGGGATTCGTGAAAGAATATATTGATACTTGTATTATGACATGATTGATTGGACCTGATGTTTATGTTTTCTTCACTTTTTACCTGATATTCTTGAGTGTTTATAAATTGCAATAAATATAAAATAAAATAATATAAATTAATAAGGAATTTTTAAGGTTCGTAGGTGCTTGAACTAAGAGCTAAAATATTATAAAACTTTTCACTCATGATGCATAAGGACTGTTGTAAACTACTTAGGAACCCATTGGCAGGGGCGGATCAAGGCAATGTGCCACCTGAGGCGAGGACCATATGCCGCCACTCCCCCACCCCCCCAAATCTAAATAAAATAACACCCCAAGACTCAAAAAAACCCGCTTCAGACCCCTTCAATATTCTGCCTAGCCCCGGCCATACCCTGCCTTCCCCCTCATCGTTTCACCCTTCTGACCCCCCCCCCCCCCCCAAAACTCACGAAAACCCCTGGTAGTCCAGCAGGGGGCCCGGGAGCGATCTGCCACTCCTGGGCCATCAGCTGCCACTAACTAAAATGGCACTGGTGGCCTTTAACCTCTACCATGTGACAGGGGCCATCGGTAGGGTCAGGAGGTTGGCGCGATGGGGGGGGGAAGGCAGGGTGAGACGGGGGCTGGGCAGAATTTTGAAGGGGCACTTTTTGCCACTTTAAAATTCTGCTGCCTGAAGAGGCCGCCTCACCCTGTCTCATTACAGAACCAGCCCTGCCCACTGGAGTAAAACTAGTAGAATTTAGACCTGTATGCCTACAGCCCATCCTTGTTAACTTTTATTTGGTTGGGAGATTAGATAATTAAATCAAGAACAGGTGCGGAATGTGATTTACTTGCATTTCAGCAAGCCTTTGGATACTGTCCCATATAGGAGACTGGGCCCAAGCTGGTTGATTGGATTATAAACTATCTGAGTGCTAGACAATAGAGGAAAGGACTGGAGAATAAAATGGAAAATGTCATAATGCCTTTGTATCTATCTCTCCATGGTGAGGCTGTACTTAGAGTACTGTTAGCAGTTCTGGTCGCTGCATCTCAAAAAAAGATATAGTTGCATTGGAAAAGGTTCAGAGAAGGGCAACCAAAATGATAAAGGGGATGGAATGACCTCCTGTGAGGAAAGGCTAAAGAGGTTATGGCTGTTAAACTTGGAGACAAGAGAACTGAGAGGAGATATGATGGAGGTCTATAAAATCATGAGTGGAACAGAATGGGTAAATGTAAATCAGTTATTTACTCTTTCAGAAATACAAAGACTGGGGAAATGCCATGAAATTAGTAAGTAGTACCTTTAAAACAAATTGGAGAAAATTATTTTTCATGCAACACAAAATTAAGCTCTGGAATTCATTGCTGAATGATGTGCTTAAATCAGGTAGCATAGCTGGGTTTAAAAAAGTGATGGAGAAGTTCCTGGTGAAGTCCATAACTGTTAAAAGCCAAGTAGATGTAGGGAATAGCCACTATTTTTCCCTGGGCATTAGCAGCATGGGATTTATCTACTTTCTGGGATCCTGCCAGGTTCTTGTGACCTGGATTGGCCACTATTGGAAACTGGAATACTGGGCTTGATAGACCTTCAATCAGCCTTACTTTGGCAATTCTTTTGTTCTTATATCCTTATGTTCTTATGAAGGCACTGATAAATGAAATTTACCCTGAGGTTGCCTAGAAGTTCGGTCCCTCTAACTACTTTCAGGCCAAGGCAATATTGGTGCGCCCGCTCTCCCAATGCGCACCGATCGACCTCTCCAGGGCGCCTGATTTAATATTTAAATTGACTGCCATGGTAAAAAGGAGGCACTATGGGAAATTGTGCACCCCTAGCACCTGCTTGACAGCAGACACCAAGGAGAGGTGGCTGTCAGCAGGTTAGGAAAATGGACACTCAATTTTACAATCGTCCCTCTTCCTAAATTGTGCACAGCCACAAGTTAGGAAAATGGACACTCATTAATTGAGCGTCCTTTTTCTAACCTGACCGCCAGTACACTTATTCTATTTATTTATTTATTTATTTAATCATTCTCCTCCTTTTTGTTCCTCCATCTTAATATTGCCATGATATTAAGTTGGAGGAAGCACATAAAAGCAGTATTTTCTGCGTTTCTGTTCACTTTTTGGGCTGCTCAAAAATTAACGCCTGCTCAATTTCTGAGGGTAAAAATGTGTGTGTTGGGCACACATTTTTCTTTTTGCATTGGGGAAGAATAGCTAATAGCCTCATCAACATGAATTTACATGTGATAAGCACTATTAGCTTTGTGGGGGGTTGGACACGTGTTTTGGATGCGCTAATCCCCATATAGCATAAGGGGTTGTGGATGCTCGTCCAAAATGTGCATCTAACCACGGGTGCGCTCAACTGAGCGCACTGTATTGCATCGGCCTGTTTGATTTTGAGGTCATTAAGAAAGTGATTATCCTTTGGAAATGTTCATCTACTAAGGTATCACCCTTCTTCTCTGAAATAAGTTATTTTATGTTGTGAATATATATTATTTCCTTAAGTTTTGGCTTGTTCACGTCCTTAATAAATTCATAATCAAAGTGTTTAAGGAGAATTCCAAGTACACATAGGAATGAAAAACATTTGGAATTAAGATGATCAAATACTTTGAAACAAACCAAAAGTACTTAATAAGGACATTGTCTTCCTCCTTTGAACTGTAAAAGTTTTGCTATCACAGTCACCTCTGTTATAAAAACTCATGCCCGCACTTTGCCAACCACATTTCCCTTTACTAGGGATGTGAATCGTGTCCTCGATCGTCTTAACGATCGATTTCGGCTGGGAGGGGGAGGGAATCGTATTGTTGCCGTTTGGGGGGGTAAAATATCGTGAAAAATCGTTAAAAATCGTTAAAAATCGAAAAATCGAAAAACCGGCACATTAAAACCCCCTAAAACCCACCCCCGACCCTTTAAATTAAATCCCCCACCCTCCCGAACCCCCCCCAAATAACTTAAATAACCTGCGGGTCCAGCGGCGGTCCGGAACGGCAGCGGTCCGGAACGGGCTCCTGCTCCTGAATCTTGTCGTCTTCAGCCGGCGCCATTTTCCAAAATGGCGCCGAAAAATGGCGGCGGCCATAGACGAAAAAGATTGGACGGCAGGAGGTCCTTCCGGACCCCCGCTGGACTTTTGGCAAGTCTCGTGGGGGTCAGGAGGCCCCCCACAAGCTGGCCAAAAGTTCCTGGAGGTCCAGCGGGGGTCAGGGAGCGATTTCCCGCCGCGAATCGTTTTCGTACGGAAAATGGCACCGGCAGGAGATCGACTGCAGGAGGTCGTTCAGCGAGGGTTCCGGCGCCTCGCTGAACGACCTCCTGCAGTCGATCTCCTGCCGGCGCCATTTTCCGTACGAAAACGATTCGCGGCGGGAAATCGCTCCCTGACCCCCGCTGGACCTCCAGGAACTTTTGGCCAGCTTGTGGGGGGCCTCCTGACCCCCACGAGACTTGCCAAAAGTCCAGCGGGGGTCCGGAAGGACCTCCTGCCGTCCAATCTTTTTCGTCTATGGCCGCCGCCATTTTTCGGCGCCATTTTGGAAAATGGCGCCGGCTGAAGACGACAAGATTCAGGAGCAGGAGCCCGTTCCGGACTGCTGCCGTTCCGGACCGCCGCTGGACCCGCAGGTTATTTAAGTTATTTGGGGGGGGGTTTGGGAGGGTGGGGGATTTAATTTAAAGGGTCGGGGGTGGGTTTTAGGGGGTTTTAGTGTGCCGGCTCACGATTCTAACGATTTATAACGATAAATCGTTAGAATCTGTATTGTATTGTGTTCCATAACGGTTTAAGACGATATTAAAATTATCGGACGATAATTTTAATCGTCCTAAAACGATTCACATCCCTACCCTTTACTGAATTTTAATGGTATATGCAGACAATCTGTGGTCTATATAACTCTATACTATTTAAACCCAGTTTAACTGTGCTAATTCTTCACTGAGCTGATGAAGAAAGCTAAACTCTTGAAACCTAGTCACACATGTACATAGGTAGTCTAATAAAAAAAGCATCACCCTTATTTCTTATTTCTTGTTTCTTGACCCATATTTCTACATATTCAAGTAGACTAATACAGAAACCACAATACATTGTTATCATGCTTGGGGAATATTTGACTCAAGCCCAAAGGGCTTAATTCTTGCACCTTAAAATTCTGTAGCATAGTGATCATTGTTTATATATACATCATTCATTCTATAGGTTATTTTTAGTCCAAAACATATGTAGGTTCCAGAAAGCAAATTATTATTATAGAACAAATGAACTAGTTAAGTAGTTGACAGCATAATGAAGTCTACCATTTCAGGTTCATTTGATAGAATTTGCATACAGTTGTATAACTTGTGTGTAAGTTTCCCAACAAAAGTAGTCCATTAATATAAAATAACATTTATTTTCCAGCTTTGGTAATAATCCACTTGCTTTCAAAAAACAAGTATTATGGCCCCAATACTGCAAAGTTCCTGAGCCAAATAAATTGTTATCTAAGGGGGTTATTTTCCAAAGGCTTATAGCATGCCTCTATCGCATATGAAAAGGCCCTTTTCGCGTGCGACAGCATGCAAATTATATTGGGACGGAGTCGGGGCATGGAGGGACGGAGTTGTGGTGGGGAGGGGGTGGAGTCAGTGGTGGCTTCGCTGCCAGCGATAATGTTACTAATGTTATCGTCAGCAGTAGCGCTCCGAATAGCACCACCTTTCACACTGCGGCCGCCGAAATTGCACCACCATGATGCAAAGTCTGCAGGCTTTTGTGGGCCCACCCCCCCTTCACCCCCCACTCCCTGTTTTCGCAGGATTCATCATTCTGTGAAGAATGATGAATCCAGGCCTAAAGCTATTTGGATTGTAGCATTATTTCTCATGCTGCATAAGAAATATATGAACCAGTTTAGGAGGATAAGTGGTTCTTTCCCATCAAAATTTGCTCCTCCTATGCCTAATATTTTGTATCCCCTTCAATTTTGCTGAATTGAGGTCAATGTGATCATTGATCTGTTTGACAAAAGAGAGTCTTGAGAGAGCAATGGGAAACAAAAGGTTAATTCCATCTTTAAGGCAACAGTATGAATAGAATTTTAAAGTGCATGAGAAAAGATGCAAAGGACAAATAGAGGAGAAGACCCACAATATAGACAAAGAGATAAAACATGGTGCTCATACTTGAAAACAGGTTAAACAAATGCTATATGCTATTTGATACAAACTACAAAACATGCGGTGGGAGGGGAAGATCTCATCTGTCCTCCATGCAATTCTCTTTCAGGAAATAATAAATAAAACTGAAATAAAAGAACTGGTTTAAGATTTTCTCTTTTTCTTGTAAGGTCTGCCTGACCTTTAATCTGACATAATATTACATTATAATGTCATTCTCAAAAGGCACTAGTCTATAGCAGATACTTCTTTTAACATAGTCACTTTTAAATCATGTTTAGTTGTAGTACTCATAGAGTTCCTAGCTTGCAGTACCTTTCAGGAAAAGAATAGGTAGAGAAAGATCCTTGATGTGAGAAGAATGAAAGGAAAAGATTAAAAAAGAAAAGCCACAAATACAAAGATAGTTTTCTAAACATCATGAATTCCCCAGAGATGCAGTCTCTGATCTACCATATACCAAGAAATGCAATAGAATATCTATAAAAAAAAAGATCACTTCAAATTTCTCTGGTATTACAGGAAGCTTTCTATGAATTTCCCTTTGCTATCCAAAGACCATTGTAATATTCTTATTGTATTCTACATTTTGCTTTGTGTTTTATGTGACTGCTGCTGGTATGTGAGTGGCCTGCATAATATGAAGCCATACAAAAATAAGAAAAGCTACTGAGAACCACTAATGATCTCTTCCCTCTCATCCTCCTTTCTTCCCATTCTTTACACCAAATTTAGATTTTGCATTGTATTTGAGATCAATTAAATATTCAGAAATGAAATCTCTTCTCTAGAATACAAACGTAACTTACCAGACACTAGGTGGCCAATATTCAGTAGGCCATTTAGTGGACAACTTATCTGGCTATAAGCAGTTAGAGAAATGTCCTGTTGAATATAAATACAAAAAACAAGCAAAAGAGCCAAGCAATCCCATCAAAAAATCAGACGAGCAAAAAGGGGGAAGCAATTCTTAACTTTCATTCAGTTGCTCACTTTTAAATTTGTAGAAATTGTAAATAGTAGTTTTTTTAAAATTATTAATTTTAATTTTTGCGTGTTTTATATATTTTTATTTTATACATTTTTAATTATTGTTTTATTTTGAGACGACTGTTTAATTAGAAAAATTCCATATATTTTATTGATGATTTTTATAATATAGAAGTGAACTGCATCAGCAAGCCAGACGGCATCTCTCCCAAGAGTATGAAGAGCGCCCGGTCTTCTCAATCACTTGCAGTCACTTTGGATATATAATCACTCTGACAATGTTTAAATAAATCAATCATAGGATTTTGTAAAGAGTTCAGTGCACGCCACTTGGCTGTTAAAGCTCCAATAATAGATGCAGACACTTTCATGAAAAATAGACAGTATAAGTGCCTTAAACACGGCTCAACTGCGGCCGAAGTTTCGCTGATGTCAGCTTCATCAGGAGCCAAAATTAACACAGTGGACCCATTAGGAATTCTCCAACAGTTCCGTCTTTTACATAGAAAAAATACAGCTTAATGCTGTTGTAATCTTCTGGCTTAACGCAAATGAAAAAGGTGTATTTAAAACTGTGCGATATGGGTTCGAAAATTTCGAAGCCAGCCCAGTTGGGCAGAAATCCTACCCCAAACACCTCCCCTTTTCCTAATTTGCATCACACCAAGCATTGTGGTGTTTTTGCATGTGTTAAAGGTGCTTTTTGCATGCGAAAACGCCATATAGCACTTTGATAAATGACCCCCTTTGCTTCCAGAAGCAGAACATGTAGGGGTGTCTAGGGATCCCCCAATCCAAAAATAGTAGCATGCTGGTATGAGAGGGATTCTAGACCCCCATGCTCACTTTCCTTATCCTCTTCCTGACCCTCAAAAAGACCTCATTGGGGGCTCAGAGTTCCCTCTAGCTCTATTCCCATCAACACCATTTTTCAAAATGGTGTTGACTTGATTTTGCCTTTGTCTCATGATGTGTCAAGGTCTGGGGCATGGCCTTGGTATGATCCTGGACCTTGCCCCTGTCAATAGCATTGACAGGCCTGCAGCTAGGGGGAAATCCAGACCCCCACCAAAACCCAATGAGTTATTGAGTTTTTGGGTTGATGTGAGGATCTCTAGATACCAGGGATTGTATTTTATTTGGATGGGCAATGTGAATCTCTTAAGACAAAGGGGACATTTTTTACATTTAAACTGAGGAGGTGAGGAATGCAGTGGGCTGTTGCCTGTGGTTTAATTCAATCTTTTTTTTTTTTTTTTTTGGGTGGGGAATAATGCAGCAGGGGAGGTAGGTGGGGGTCTCCAAAGACCACTACATTAATTTTTTCAGGATTGGGAGGTTTGAAATTTTTGGAGCCTTGGGCTCTGTAAGCGATGAAAACCCTGGAGAAGATGGGCTGCCATCTCACTGGAAGGCCCTGTACTGCTGCATGATTTTTTGTTGCATGTTTGTACTGCAATAAACAATTCTGCTGGGGTACTAATGCAATAGTTTTTTAGGGGGAGGGAATATCATGGGAATGCCCTCTCATAATAGTTTGTTCCTCCCAAGATGAACTATCGTGGCTTAATAAATCTCTCTTTAATTTAACTAGATAATATTGGAAATTGGCATTTATCTGGCTAATTAAGACTTAGATTCATTATTTTATTTATTTATTTATTTAAGGGTTTTTTTATATACCGGGGCACGTTAAAAACATCACCTCGGTTCACAATGTAACATAACATAGCAACAGGCTTTACAATAATTTTGCTATAAATTTCACATGTATAGTGCCTGCAATGAAAAGGGGTAATTTTTGAATTACTGCCATGCAAATGAGAAAGAGAAAGAGAGAGAGACTCTTTTTAAAACTCTTATATTAGTCTTTATAACATTGTAAGAGGTTTTGATGGTAGCCTAGAGTTTGGGGGCAGTTTTACATGCACAGTCAGAGGTACAAACAGCTCAGCATACATCAGTGAAGATTTGATGTGATTTGGAGTGATGACAGGTAAAAAAGAAGAGATTTGATAGCTGCTAGGTAGAGAGTACATCAAGCAAGGGTGCGAGTACATTGTACAAATCTCATCTTGGTGTACCTTTCCTCATAACAAATCACATCAATTCTTCATTGATGTGTACCGTGCTGTTTGTACCTCTGACTATGCATGAAAAACTTCCCCCCAACACCTAGCACACAACAAGAACCTCACCTCGAGTTACTGGTTGACCTCCTCCAGTGGTATAAATAGATGACTAATAGGTGTGTACCACCCCAGAGGCGCTCTCTTTCTCTCTCTTTCTCTCTCTACTTCCCTCTCTCCTAACTCCCTGCTGTCTGAAATAGGATTTGCGATGTTTAGCGTAAATCCTGGTTTGGGCATACTGCACAGCATAACACCAGGAATAAAGGTGTAGTTATTTCCAAAATTAAAATGTGAGATAATGTGCGTTACACTATCGCATGCAACATTAAACACCCCTCATTTTCATAAACTCCACCCAAACTCCTCCCTTTTGATTAAAATTTAAAAATTTGCATTAGAGATGTGCATTCGTTTTTTCCAAATTAGACAATTGCAACAAAATTGTATAATTCGGCATGGTTTGGGGGGCGATGAAAACCGAACAGAATTTTCCCGAAATTTTTGAAAAATTTGTAGTTTGTGTTAGCGCACACTAACTTTAAAATGTTAGTGCGCTCTAACTGTGGTTAGCGTGCACTAACACGAAAATCAGGGGCCCACGAAAAAAAAAAAACGAACCGCGGGAAAAACGAAATTTCCCACGGGAGCCTGAAAACGAAGCCCAAACCGAAAAAAACCCCAATGTCCATCTCTAATTTGCATATGCATCTCACGATACGATAAATAATGAATGCGTTATGGCATTATCACGGGCATTAGGGCCCTAATGCCCATGATAAGGCCCTAAGACGATTTGATGAATGACCCTCTAAGCCAGATAGCTGGATCCACCCAGGAATTCCTCCATTCCTCCTGACTGGTCCTTGATCTAGCTGGATAAAATTGTAGTTAGCTAAACAGCTATCCAGCTATCTCAAGATCAGATAATGCAGTGGGATTTTCAAATCCCACCATTTGAATGGCTATATCCAAACTTAGCTGGATAAATGGTTGTTACATAAACTCACATTGAGTTTGGAAAAAACTGAATTAATGATTCTGAAAAGCATACCCTCTGTTTTTGCATTTGAAGATTATCAGGTTCTAATTGTGTCACAAGTAAAGAGTCTATGAGTCATCATAGATTCATGTCTGTCCATGCATCCACCAATCAATGCTGTCACTAAAACAACTTTTTTCAAACTGAGGATGTTGTGATACTTAAAACTATTGTTACAGATCAATGAATTTTGAACTGTAATTTTTAATGTGCTGCATTTTCAGGTGCCATTGTCTATTTTATACCAGTGTAATAGGGTCAATTAGTAACTTGAGGTGAGGTTTTGGTGGTGGCCTATTGTTTGGGGATATCACTCCCATCATCTGTAAATTACAATGCCTTCCTATCTCATGGCGAATCAAATACAAAGTCACCATTATTAAACACAAGGTACTTCAAAGTCCAAAGTCACCATAGATTAGTGCTTTACTGAAGATCTATGTTCCATTACATTCATTAGGATCCTCTAGGGCCAGATTACATACTGTACCTTCAGTTCTTCTAGTAGAGACATGAGAACGTGCATTCCCCATTGCAGGTCCAAATTCTGGAACACTTTACCAGGCTGACATCTTGTACCAAGGGCCTTAGAAATGTATTAAAATATTATCTCTTTCAACTAGCCCTTGATCCTGAATCACACTAATAAATGGATGATTATGTTATATATTGGCTGTCTTATACACAAGCTTTTCTGCCTTTTTGATTCTATTTTAGATTTGCCCATCAGATTCCTTCTGATGATCCTGTATTGTCTTTAATTTTGTTGTATGTTTTTATCATTTTATGTCTGCTCTGAACATAGACTAGGTGGTATATACATTTTTAAAATAAATAAACTGTGATAGCCAGTTAGTTAAGTGAGCTGATTGTTTATTTGTGATTGTATTTGTGGATGAAATATTTTATTTTGGTTTCCATTTTTTTTTCTTCATTTTATGCTATCTTGTGGTTTGTACCTAGTTTTGACCTTTTTTGGTACAAGAGGATGCTAAATATATTACAAAAATAAATTTTATTTAGTCCAAGACTTACTTTAGCTCTGTTTAGTTGCACATGGGAAGTTAAGTCTTAAGATATGGTCTAAAATATTCCTTTGATCCATGACTCATGTTTAAAATTGCAATCCCTGAGTTGGACTGAAAAAGCTAAAAAGCAAATCACAGATTATAAGGAACTGTGTTTATGGTTTATGGATCATGGATCACAAATTTTGGGTGGGCTCATCTCTACTGGGGACACAGAGAATTTTCAATCTCAAGGGACATCATCATGTACAGCAATTAAGTTTAGGAGAAATTATTTTCAAGCCCATTGGTTTGGACATTGAAACAAAATGGATTACAATGGCTATAGATAACAAAGGGTGCAAGCATGTTTGAGGCACCTGATAATGCTAGGGTCTCATGGATTTTTTTGGTTAATTTTTTTTTTAACCTTCTTCATTTTGCCTACCACATACCAAAATAAGACCAGTTTGGATGAATGCTTTTAGGATGACATTTGGGGATGAAGACGCTGTGTTGTTGCTAGGGTGGATATGTTTCTAATTATTCACTGATTTATTCTTAAGCATATGCTATGCATATTTTTCTGCATGATTGCAATCAAACAGCTTAACTGTGGAAACTCAAGAAACTGAAATCAAGCATTTCCTTCACCCCTAACAAGTTAGAATCTAATTTCTTCCTATATGTCATTAGGATATCACTTTCTAGGAAAATGAATGCTGAATTTGTTAGTCATTAGTTTTGTTTGCTATAAAGACCAAATAATTCTCATACAGCTCTGGATGTGGAATTCAAGTAAAAATGCTGAGAGCTGATGTTGAAAAAAGCAATTCATTCTGGTAATGTGAGTTAGGAAATGAAGGGAGCAATATTCAAAGATTTTTACACGGATAAATACATATTTATCCATGTAAAAATGCATTTTGAAAATGGTTCCCTTCCCCTGTATACATATGAAAGTACATTCACTGTTAATAATTTTTCATGCATAAATAAAGGGTAGAGTTAGATCAGGGATTTCTTTTTTCAATCACCATGTGTCCTTTCACGCAAATACTTTGTGCCTGCTTCCATACAGGTACATGCACATAGGTTTTGTGCGTACCAACTTTATTTTATACTGCCCACAGGCCTTGCATTACAAGCTCTGAGGGCAGTATAAATAGTGTCCTCTTCATTCCCATTTTCCAATCCTAGCAATACATATATGTAAAATAATCATAGCATAGCATTTGAAGATTTGTGCCCCTTATCTGAAAGACAGCAAACAATACAAGAGCAAAATAATTCATATCTCCTTTAATCTAACATGTATTTTTCTCACCCTCAGTCATCTCAAAAGCATGTGAGTGCATATTGCTTTTGATTATAACTTTGTATGTTAAAAAAAAAAGAACACCTATGCAGTGTACAGCAATTTAAAAAAACAGTGTTCCCACCTATATCCTCTTGATCTTCAATGAAACAATTGAAAATGGGTATGGTTTCATAGGGGGCAAACTGGCGTAAGTTAAATTGGTAAAAATACGTGTGATCCAGAATGTTTCAGTTTATGGTTTGTTCTGCAAGACAGTGGTGAAAACCTCTTCCGATTACTGATGCCAAGCACTAATTAGAAATTTGTGTACAACTTCATTAAACTAAGATGTAAAGTCTAGGAGTGGAGGAGAAGCTTAGTGGTTAGAAGAGTACCAAGCTAAGAACCAGGGAAACCCGGGTTCAAATTCTGCTGATGCTCCTTGTGACCTTGGGCAAGTCATTTCCCTCTCCGTTGCCTCAGGTACAGCCTGAGCCTAACTTTCAAACATTTCCATGTGGTCTAGCTCTTAATAGCGAGATAATAGTGAGAGATTGTATGTGTGCACTCAGTGCAAAGAGCTTCTGGCTCTCAGGGAATGAGTTTTATCTCTGGAGGCTAGAGTAGCAGACTTGGAGGAGCTGAGAGAGACAGAGAGGTACATTGATGAGACCTTCAGGGACATAGTAGCCAAGTCCCAAATCCAGTCTGGCAACCCCAGTGCTGCCTTGGATCAGAAAGGTCTCTCAGTAGGAGAACATCACCCTGGTGTAGCAGGAAGTGATCCTGTAGCAAGGACCTGCTCTCCAGGTGAAGTATTGTCCTCTTGTACTGAGGACAAGTCTCCCAGGGCTACTGCCCAGGAGGGAAGGGTTAGGCTGGCCATCACAGTTGGTGATTCGATTATTAGAAATGTAGATAGCAGGGTGGCAGACCTCATGTGTCACCTAGATAGGATTATAGACAGTGATGGGGAGGAGCCGGCTGTTGTGGTACATGTGGGCACCAATGACATAGGAAAATGTGGGAGAGAGGTTCTGGAAGCCAAATTTAGGATTTTAAGTAGGAAGCTGAAATCCAGAACCTCCAGGGTGGCATTCTCTGAAATGCTTCCTGTTCCATGTACAGGTCCCCAGAGGCAGGTAGACCTTCAGGGTTTCAATGCATGGCTGAGATGAGGGTGCAGGGAAGAGGGATTCAGCTTTGTAAGGAACTGGGGAAACTTTTGGGGAAAGGGGAGACTTTTTCGAAAGGATGGGCTCCACCTTAACCAGAGTGGAACCAAGCTGCTGGCACTAACTTTCAAAAAGGAGATAGAGCAACTTTTAAACTAGAACAAGGGGGAAAGCCGACAGTCACTCAGCAGTGCATGGTTTGGAGAAATGTATCCTTGAAGGATACTAATGAAACAGGAGAGTTAGGGCATACCAACAGAGAGGTTCCATTAAAAGCAAACATAGTCCATGTGCCTATATGCAAAAAATCACCAAAGCTAATGATTTCCGAATTATCCCTAACAACTGAAAAGCAGGTTGTTAATACAAACAAAAAACACACTTTGAAATGTCTGTATGCCAATGCCAGAAGTTTAAGAAGTAAGATGGGAGAGTTAGAGTGTATAGCAGCAAATGATGAGATTGACATAATTGGCATCACAGAGACTTGGTGGAAGGAGGATAACCAATGGGACAGTGCTATATCAGGGTACAAATTATATCGCAATGATAGAGAGGATCAACTTGGTGGGGGTGTGGCACTTTATGTTCGGGAGGGTATAGAGTCCAACAGGATAAAGATCATACAAAAGATTAAATGCTCACTTGCTCAGTAGAATCTATATGGGTAGAAATCCCACGTGTGTTTGGTAAGAGTATTAGGGATGTGAATCGTGTCCTCGATCGTCTTAACGATCGATTTCGGCTGGGAGGGGGAGGGAATCATATTGTTGCCGTTTGGGGGGGTAAAATATCGTGAAAAATCGTTAAAAATCGAAAAATCGAAAAACCGGCACATTAAAACCCCCTAAAACCCACCCCGACCCTTTAAATTAAATCCCCCACCCCCAATAACTTAAATAACCTGCGGGTCCAGCGGCGGTCCGGAACGGCAGCGGTCCGGAACGGGCTCCTGCTCCTGAATCTTGTCGTCTTCAGCCGGCGCCATTTTCCAAAATGGCGCCGAAAAATGGCGGCGGCCATAGACGAAAAAGATTGGACGGCAGGAGGTCCTTCCGGACCCCCGCTGGACTTTTGGCAAGTCTCGTGGGGGTCAGGAGGCCCCCCACAAGCTGGCCAAAAGTTCCTGGAGGTCCAGCGGGGGTCAGGGAGCGATTTCCCGCCGCGAATCGTTTTCGTACGGAAAATGGCGCCGGCAGGAGATCGACTGCAGGAGTTCGTTCAGCGAGGCGCCGGAACCCTCGCTGAACGACCTCCTGCAGTCGATCTCCTGCCGGCGCCATTTTCCGTACGAAAACGATTCGCGGCGGGAAATCGCTCCCTGACCCCCGCTGGACCTCCAGGAACTTTTGGCCAGCTTGTGGGGGGCCTCCTGACCCCCACGAGACTTGCCAAAAGTCCAGCGGGGGTCCGGAAGGACCTCCTGCCGTCCAATCTTTTTCGTCTATGGCCGCCGCCATTTTTCGGCGCCATTTTGGAAAATGGCGCCGGCTGAAGACGACAAGATTCAGGAGCAGGAGCCCGTTCCGGACCGCTGCCGTTCCGGACCGCCGCTGGACCCGCAGGTTATTTAAGTTATTGGGGGTGGGGGATTTAATTTAAAGGGTCGGGGGTGGGTTTTAGGGGGTTTTAGTGTGCCGGCTCACGATTCTAACGATTTATAACGATAAATCGTTAGAATCTGTATTGTATTGTGTTCCAGAACGGTTTAAGACGATATTAAAATTATCGGACGATAATTTTAATCGTCCTAAAACGATTCACATCCCTAAAGAGTATAGTGATAGGCAAATACTACCGTCCACCTGGACAAAATGTACTCTCAGATGATGAAATACTAAGAGAAATCAGGGAAGCAAACCAATTTGGCAGTGCAATAATAATGGGAGATTTCAATTACCCCAATATTGACTGGGTAAATGTAACATCAGGATTTGCTAGAGACATAAAGTTCCTGGATGTAATAAATAACTGCTTCATGGAGCAATTGGTTCAGGAACCAACAAGAAAGGGAGCTATTTTAGATTTAATTCTTAGTAGAATCAGGATTTGGTGAGAGAGGTAACAGTGGTGGAGCCACTTGGCAAAGGTGATCATAACATGATCACATTTAAACTAATAACTGGAATAATGAAAGGTGCAGCTGCAAAGGTTAAAAGTGTTCAACAGGCATGGGCATTGTTTAAAAATACTATCCTAGAGGCACAGTCCATATGTATTCCACACATTAAGAAATGTGGAAGGAAGGCAAAACGATTACCGTCATGGTTACAAGGTGAGGTGAAGGAGGCTATATTAGCCAAAAAAACATCCTTCAAAAATTGGAAGAAGGATCCATCTGAAGAAAACAGGATAAAACATAAGCATTGCCAAGTTAAGTGTAAAACATTGATAAGACAGGCGAAGAGAGAATTTGAAATGAAGTTGGCCATAGAGGCAAAAACTCATAATAAAAAGTTTTTAAAATATATCTGAAGCAAGAAATCTGTGAGGGAGTCAGTTGGATCATTAGATGACTGAGGGGTTAAAGGGGCTCTTAGGGATGATAAGGCTATTGCAGAAAGACTAAATTAATTCTATGCTTCCGAGTTTACTAAAGAGGATGTTTTCAGGGGTGATGAGTCAAATGAACTGAACAAAATCACTGTGAACCTGGAAGATGTAGTAAGCCAGATTGACAGATTGACAAACTAAAGAGTGGCAAATCACCTGGACTGGATGGTATGCATCCTAGACTACTGAAGGAACTAAAAAATGAAATTTCAGATCTATTAGTTAAAATTAGTAACCTATCATTAAAATCATCCATTGTACCTGAAGACTGGAGAGTGGCCAATGTAACCCCAATGTTTAAAAAAGGCACCAGGGGTGATCCAGGTAACTATAGACCAGTGAGCCTGACCTCAGTGCTGGGAAAAATAGTGGAAACTATTCTCAAGATCAAAATCGTAGAGTATATAGAAAGACATGGTTTAATGGAAAACAGTCAACATGGATTTACCCAAGGGAAGTCTTGCCTAACAAATCTGCTTCATTTTTTTTGAAGGGGTTAATAAACATGTGGATAAAGGTGAACCGGTAGATGTAGTTTATTTGGATTTTCAGAAGGTGTTTGACAAATTCCCTCATGAGAGGCTTCTAAGAAAACTAAAAAGTCATGGGATAGGAGGCGATGACCTTTCGTGGATAACAAACTGGTTAAAAGACAGGAAACAGAGAGTAGGATTAAATGGTCAATTTTCTCAGTGGACAAGGGTAAACAGTGGAATGCCTCAGGGATCTGTACTTGGACCAGTGCTTTTCAATATATATATAAATGATCTGGAAAGGTATACGACGAGTGAGGTTATCAAATTTGTGGATGATACAAAATTATTCAGAGCAGTTAAATCACAAAGCGGATTGTGATACATTACAGGAGGACCTTGCAAGACTAGAAGATTGTGCATCCAAATGGCAGATGAAATTTAATGTGGACAAGTGCAAGGTGTTGCATATAGGGAAAAATAACCCTTGCTGTAGTTACACGATGTTAGGTTCCATATTAGGAACTACCACCCAGAAAAAAGATCTAGGCAGTCAAAAAAGCAAACAGAATGTTAGGAATTATTAGGAAGGGAATGGTTAATAAAACGGAAAATGTCATAATGCCTCTATATCACTCCATGGTGAGACCGCACCTTGAATACTGTGTACAATTCTGGTCGCTGTATCTCAAAAAATATATAGTTGCGATGGAGAAGGTACAGAGAAGGGCAACCAAAATGATAAAGGGGATGGAGCAGCTCCCCTATGAGGAAAGGCTGAAGAGATTAGGGCTGTTCAGCTTGGAGAAGAGATGACTGATGGGGGATATGATAGAAGTCTTTAAGATCATGAGAGGTCTTGAATGAGTAGATGTGAATCGGTTTTTTACACTTTCAAATAATAGAAGGACTAGGGGGCATTCCATGATGTTTGCAAGTAACACATTTAAGACTAATCGGAAAAAAATATTTTTCACTCAACGCACAATTAAGCTCTGGTTAGTGCAGTTAGTGTAGCTGGGTTCAAAAAAGGTTTGGATAACTTCTTGGAGGAGAAGTCCATTAACGGCTATTAATCAAGTTTACTTAGGGAATAGCCTCTGCTGTTAATTGCATCAGTAGCATGGGATCTTCTTAGTGTTTGGGTAATTCCCAAGTTCTAGTGGCCTGGTTTGGCCTCTGTTGGAAACAGGATGCTAGGCTTGATGGACCCTTGGTCTGACCCAGCATGGCAATTTTTTATGTTCTTATGTCCTTAACTTCTAAGCAAAGACTGCAATTTCAGTTCTGTCTACTGTGTTTAACAAAGCTACAAAGACATTTCTAGTGTCAGTTCTTCCTGCCCTACTTGTTATTTTCCCAGTAATAGCAACATTTTTAAGCATTCCTCACATTTCCTCCTCTTTATTTTCATACCTTTATTGCTATTTCACACATATCTTTCAGGCCCTTCTTCCAACATTTCTAACATTTCCTGGTACATAGTCTCCTCTCTTTCTAGTTCCTGGTAAATTTCCCTCTCTCCCACCAATTCCTGATATATCCCCTGTTCTGCCATTCTTTTTGTATTTTCTTCCAACAAATTCATTGCATCTGAGTTAAAGGATGGTCCTAGGGGCATCTTTTTGGCCAGTGTTGTCCCAATCAATCTCTGTGCTAACCCTCTCGCACAAGGAATGAGACAGCAACCTATGGCAACTAGGACTCCCGCTGCTATCCCTAATGTGGTCTCTATTTGTACTATCACCTGCCTCCATTTCCCAAATATACTTTCAAACCATCCTACCACAGGGATCTCTTTCTTTCCTGCATTTCTAGCAAATTCTTTTGACAGTGCTGTGAGACCTTGCAGGGCTCTTGTTATTGATCCATCTGGGGTTGTATTGTTAGGGATATATGTACAACATTCCCCTCCCAACATCACATATACCCCTCCCTTGTCTGCTGACATCATGTCCAGAACCATCCTATTTTCCAAAGTCATTTGGCTACTGGTATCCAGCTGTTCCACTATGCCGTGGATAGCGTTTTAGGGATGATTGATAAATCTTTGCTGATTATAGAATATATTATTGATCCAATCAACATCTTTATTGATCATTATCCACGGGAGAATGGATTCACATCCTGCAGCTACTGGATTCCTTGCTTTAAATTCGTTAGGGACCCCCCTTGGGACTCCTATCACATCTAAGTATATCCTCTCATTGAAGGATCCCTTCACAGAGTTATCCCCTCCCTTGGGAGTCAGCTCGTACAATATATCTTGTGCACTAACACTCCTGGTCTTCCTTACTCTCCCCTTTTCTTGTATATCTGTTTGAAAGGCAAGGGTGAAAGGAATTGCCAATTATACCACTGTACATGTCCCAGCCCATTGAGGAGGTAACATTACCCACAGTCTTCTTCTGCCACAATTCCAGCAAAGGTCCATTCAGCCCACCTGTAGGTCCAAGTCTTCTTTTGTTCCTGACATGTTTTGCACAGCTCTACATGTCCCCAGTTCTCCTAATTGCCTGTCTTGAGATACAAGAAGCATGCTTTCCCATGCTTGGGGAAAATACTGGAGGTGTTTTCTGCTGTCGTAGTTTCAAGACAGGAAATTAGAGAGCCATCTGCGTACAGTTAGCATCATTCCAGGCTGTTTCATTCTGATACAGGGCCAGAATGTATCCCATATCTTTAGGGCTATTATCCCACCCAAAGGGAACCGGGACAATTTGCATAATGGGTCTTCCTGCTACACATGCAAAGCAGTCACTTTTGTTCAGGGACCTTACTGTATACTTCACCCATTCCATCCAATCATTTAACTCTCCATGTCCAATTTCTATTTCTAGGGTCTTACTTAGTTCATCTACTGCTATAGTCCTAAATATCTTGGGATCATTTAAGGGTAGTCCTAATTGTTTCATGGTGGGCATGTCTTACCAAGAATCATTTCTTTTTCCCTCTTCAGTAAGTACAATTCTAAATGTTTCTACCAGATCCGTTCCAGCCACATCTGCTCCTAACCCGTAAGACCTTTCTTCAGAGGACTTTATTACAGCTGGCGATACGAGACTCCCTCTCCAAGCATCTGACTTCACTGTAATTACTATGGGGATACATTTTAAATTTCTACAGTTACTAGGAGCTTTTCCTCTAATTAAGCTCAAGTACTTTCGAAGGGATTTTTCTCTAATGGATGATGGGGCTTCCCATTTGTTTGCTGTAATCCACCATACATCACTCCAACTATGGCATGGGTTTTTAGGTGAAGCTACAAAGACATTTCTAGTGTCAGTTCTTCCTGCCCTACTTGTTATTTTCCCTGTAACAGCAACATTTTTAAGCATTCCTCACACTCTTATTCAAACTTTCTTTCTTCTCCCTCTTCCTTATTCTTACAAAGGATCAAAAGAGATGGCATATACTTAATGATAATACTTTCTTTATGTCAAGGGAGGTATTCTGATGAATCTCCTATAACGTTGAGTATTATCAGCTTTATCTTCTTAAAGGCAAGCTCTTTTATTACTCAGAGATCACTATTGGTAATTTTACTTTCTTGTTGACATCCAATTTAAATAGTCCTTTGTTAAGAAACATTTAGACTTTAAACTTAATCACATAAGAAGATAAGAAATGCCATTCTGGGTGAGAAAAGGGTCCATCAAGCCCAGAATCCTGTTTCCATCAGTGGCCAATCCAAGTCACTTGTACCTGGCAAGTACCGAAACATTAGATAGATCACAAGCTACTATTGCTTATTAACTAAGGTAATAGCAGTTTATGGATTTAAACTCTAGAAATTTATCCAAACCTTTTTTAAACCCAGTTACACTACTCTGAAATCACATCCTCTGGTAATGAATTCCAGAGCTTAACTATACACTGAGTGAAAAAGAATTTTCTTCAATTTGTTTTAAATGAACTACTTGCTAACTTCATGGAGTGCCCCTGGGGCTTCTATTATGTGAGAGAGTAAATAACTGATTTACATTAACTTGTTCAAGTCCTTTCATAATTTTGTAGACTTCTATTATATCCCCCCCCTCCCCCTCAGTCATCTATTTTCCAAATTGAACAACCATAACTTCTTTAGCCTTTCCTCATAGGGCAACTGATCCATGCCCCATAATATTTTGGTTACCCTTCTCTGCACTTTCTGCAGTGCAGCTATATCCTTTTTGAGGTGTGGTGACCAGAACTGCACACAGTATTCAAGGTGCGCTTTATTTTCCATCCCCTTCCTAATAATTCCTGATATTCTGTTTGCTTTTTTGATCGGCACAGCACTCTGGGCCAATGACTTCAATGTATTATCTACTATGACACCTAGATCTCTTTCCTGGGTGGTATCTCCTAAGAAAGATCCTAACATTGTGTAATTACAGCAAGGGTTATTTTTCCATATGTGCATCACTTTGCACTTGTCAACGATAAATTGCATCTGCCATTTGGAAGCCCAATCTTCCAGTGTCTCAAGATCCTCCTGCAATTCATCACAATCCACGAGATTTAACTACTCTGCATAATTTTGTCTTATCCTCAAATTTGATCACCTCACTCATTATACCCCTTTCCAGATCATTTATAAATATATTTAAAAGCACTGGTCAGATCCCTGAGGCACTCCACTGTTTTCCTTTTTCCACTGTGAAAACTGACCATTTCATCCTACTTTATGTTTCCTGTCTTTTAAACAACTTGCAATCTACAAAAGGATATCACCTCCTATCCCATGACTATTTTGTTTTCTTAGAAGCCTTTCATGCAGGACTTTGTCTAATGCCTTCTAGAAATCCAAATACATCACATCTACCAGTTTACCTTTATCCACATGTTTATTCACCCCTTCAAAAAAATGTAGGAGAATTGTGAGGCAAGACTTCCTTTGGGTAAATCCATGTTGGCTGTATCCAATCAAACCATATTTATCTAAATGTTTTGTGATTTTATTCTTTATATGGAATGTTGCAAACTGGATGGTGGACCATTGGGCCAGCCTGGCGGAATAGAAAGCTCCGCTGAAGAAGGTAGGCCGGGAGGTGGAACCACGGCGGAGGCACAGGTGGAGTCTTCACCCTGGAGATCTGATATCCCCCCAGGAGGAACCCCGTAGGAATCCAGACCGCTGGGACTTAGGAGACGGCAGTGAGAAGAGATGAGAAGACGGTCCAGAAATAGAGGCAGGCGGTAGGCACGGAGGGTTGGAAGCAAGCCAGAGTCAGGAACCGGAGTAAAAAACCAAGGGCTGGATCAAGAGCAGCCGAAGCAGGCACAGGAACAGCAGGAGCAGATTCAGGAACAGCAGGAGTGGATTCTGGAACAGCAGGAACCAACGCAGGGACAACAGGAACGCAACTAGACACTCTAACAGAGAGACCTCGTTGCAGACGCCGGCTTAAATACCTTGCCGGCATCTGACATCATCCAGGGGGCTGCCCAGCACTTCCGGGTGCTGGACCTTTAAAGTCCCTCTTTGCGCAAGCACGTGCCTCAGAGGGGGCGGAGTCAGGATTGGGCCTCAGCGGCGTCTCCCTCGTGGAGACGCTACTGCAACGCGGCCCAGAAGGCCCGAAACATGGCGGTTCCTGACGCGGCCTGGAGTGGAGGAAAACAGGTAAGGACCCGGTCGCTAGGCTAGCAACCGAGACTGCAATAGTACCCCCTCCCTTACGCCCCCTCTTCAAGGGACCCGGTTTACCAGAATGATCCAAGTGGAATTATCGCATGAGAGACTTGTCTAGGAAGTTGCGAGCAGGCTCCCAGGTGTTGTTCTCAGCACCACAACCTTCCCAAGCCAGCAAGTACTCCCAGCGACGGTTGAAGAAACGAATTTCAAGGACCTCTCGAACCTGGTATGTGGGATCATCAGCAGTAGGGGTCACCGCTGCATCAGGAGGTCTTCGATGAAACCGAGAGAGAACTACCGGTTTAAGGAGGGAGACATGGAATACATTGTGGATGCTTAATGTAGTAGGCAAGCGTAAGCGAGAGGATACCATCCCAATTCGTTCTGCCACTCGGAATGGTCCACAATATTTAGGCGCTAGCTTCCTAGAAGGCAGCCTGAGATGGATATTTTTTGTGCTGAGCCAGACTCGGTCCCCTGGAAGAAATACAGGTGCCGGTCGAGGAACATGGGAGCAACTGGCCCGAATCTGAGTGCTGGTTGAGTATCGCTCCTATGGCAATGCTAGATGCATCTACTTCTACAATAAAAGGGCATTGTGGGTCCAGATGGTACAAAGCAAGTGTCCATCAAAAAAGCCTGTTTTAACTCTTCAAAGGCTTGACAAGCCGCTTCCAGCCATTCTTTAGCATTCACCCCTTTACGAGTCAAAGCGGTGAGCGGTGCTACTTTCAGAGAATAGTGAGGAATAAAATGTCTATAAAAGTTTGCGAATCCAAGGAACCACTGCAAGGCTTTCACCCCCGTGGGGCGGGGCCAGTTGGTGATCGCAGATACCTTCTCTGGGACCATTTGAAACCCAGTAGACGACACGATGTAACCCAGAAAGGGAAGCGACTCACACTCGAACATACATTTCTCGAACTTGGCGTACAATTGATTGTCCTTCAGGACCTGCAACACTTGTCTGACATGTTGATGGTGAGACTTTAGAACTCGGGAATAGATTAGAACGTCATCCAGACATATCATGACATATGAGTGCAGCATCTCTCTTAATACTTCGTTCATGAGATTTTTGAAGACTGCCAGAGCATTACACAACCCAAACGGCATTACTAGGTATTCATAATGCCCGAATCTTGTGTTAAAGGCAGTCTTCCATTCGTCTTCCAGTCATCTCCAGGACGGATGCGAACTAAATTGTAAGCCCCCCCGCAAATCGAGCTTGGTAAAAAACTTAGCTCCTTGCAATCTGTCTAGGAGCTCTGGGATTAAAGAAAGCAGGTAGTGATCCCGTTTAGTAATGGTGTTCAAGCCTCTGTAGTCAATACATGGTCTAAGCATACCATCCTTCTTTCCCACGAAGAAAAACCCTGCTCTGGCTGGGGATCGAGAAGGACGGATGAATCCTTTGGCGAGATTTTCAGTGATGTACTCAGACATAGCATGTGTCTCCGGCAGGGATAACGGATACACTCGACCACGCGGTGGCGTGGTGCCAGGCAGTAAGTCTATAGAGCAGTCAAAGGGTCGATGACGTGGCAGAATTTCTGCCTTCTTTTTTTAAAAGACCTCTGCAAAATCCTGGTAAGGTGTGGGAGGCAATACGGAAGTGCTTAGCAGGGATACCCTGGGAGGTCCCGGTACCTTGAGACAATTGGAAAAGCAAAAGGAACTCCACTGTGCTATTTGTACACTCTCCCAATGAATTATGGGGGAGTGTTGCTGAAACCACTGCAACCCCAACACCACTGGATGCACTGCTTTTTCCAAAATTAAGAAGGATATTTCTTCCGAATGTAGCGCTCCAGTCTGGAGAGTCAGAGGCATTGTAGAATCAGAGATACTCCCGGGAAGGACTGTCCCTTGAATAGATGTGATGCGTAGTGGAGGGCTCCACGGAACTGTAGGTAGCTGTAGTTGTTGCACCAAATCTGATAAAATGAAATTCCATCCTGCTCCAGGGTCTATAAAGGCCAAAGTGTGGAAAGACCCTCCTGGGTATTCCAACGTCACCGGAACTAGAGATGTGAATCGTGTCCTCGATCGTCTTAACGATCGATTTCGGCTGGGAGGGGGAGGGAATCGTATTGTTGCCGTTTGGGTGTGTAAAGTATCGTGAAAATCGTTAAAATCGTGAGCCGGCACACTAAAACCCCCTAAAACCCTCCCCCACCCTCCCGAACCCCCCCCCAAATGCCTTAAATTACCTGGGGGTCCAGCGGCACACTAAAACATGGCAACTAAAACCCCCTAAAACCCACCCCGACCCTTTAAATTAAATCCCCCCCTTCCCGAACCCCCCCCCAAATGCCTTAAATTACCTGGGGGTCCGTAGCGGCGGTCCATAGCTTAAATTACCTCCGTAGCGGCAGTCTGTAGCTAAATGGGGGGAAGGGGGAGAGCAGGAAAACCGGCACACTAAATCGTGTAGTCTTCAGCCGGCGCCATTTTGCAAAATGGCCGCCGCAAAATGGCGGCGGCCATAGACCAAAACGATTCGACGAAGGAGGTCGTTCCGGACCCCTGCTGGACTTTTGGCAAGTCTTGTGGGGGTCAGGAGGCCCCCCCAAGCTGGCCAAAAGTTCCTGGGGGTCCAGCGGGGGTCAAGGAGCGATTTCCTGCCGCAAATCGTTTTCCGTACGGAAAATGGCGCCGGCAGGAGATCGACTGCAGGAGGTCGTTCAGCGAGGGTTCCTGACCCCCGGTTTTCCTGCCCTCCCCCTTCCCCCTCCCCCGATTTACGATTTTTTGACGATAAATCAGGGGAATTGGTATTGTATCGTGGCCCTAACGATTTTTGACGATTTAAAATATATCGGACGATATTTTAAATCGTCAAAAAACGATTCACATCCCTAACCGGAACTGTACATTGAGAAGCAGAATTAACACTGCCTAGGAGTAGCTCCTCCGTACTGCCTAGGCTTGGGCGTTTTCCGGATGCTCTTTGCACTGGGCTAGAAAGTGGCCCTTACTGACACAGTACAAACATTGCCCCAGCATGTGGCGCCTTCACCTCTCCTCAGCCATCAGTGGCATGCAGCCTATTTGCATAGGCTCTTCAGCTGATGGATCTGCGTGTGCCACCCTTTGTCAGAGGGTGTCATCATGGGTCTAGAGAAGGCTGGGGCTAGTGATATGGGATGATGTAATGAACGTCCCTCCTTGGCCCTTTGCTGGAGAAGTTGGTCCATTCGACCGGCCAAATCAAACACCATTGAGGTTATCCGGAATGTCTCTGGCGGCCAACTCGTCTTTGATGCGCCCCGACAGGCCCTCCAGAAAGACTCCCCGCAAGCTGTCATCGCGCCAGCCCACTTCCATAGCGAGTGTGCGAAATTCGATAGCGTAGTCTGCCAGGGGCCGAGATCCCTGTCTCAACTGTAGCAGCTCTGACGTGCTGTGGGCAGGCGTGCGGGTTCATCGAAGGCTTGTTTGAAACTAAGAACAAACTGCTGTAAGTTGTGCAACAAAGGATCCTGGTGCTCCCACATTGGTGAGGCCCAATTCAACGCCCTCCCCTCGAGCAGAAACAGGATGTAGGCTACTTTCACCAAGTCGGACAAGAATTGGCCTGGAAGGAGAGAGAACCTGATGCAACATTGGTTCAAGAATCCTCGGCAACCTTTGGCATCACCCGCATATTGTGATGGGGCTGGAAGCTGAGTGGGAGCAGTTACATTCACGGTAGGAACTGGAGGTGGCACCGGTGGTGGCTCCTGTGGAGAGGCATCCAACCAATTCGCCAATCACTCGACGGTGGCTGCCAAGACATCGAGGCAATGTTGTTGCTGCTGCAGCCGTTGGGCCATTCCGGGAATGGCTTGCAGTCCGGGCATTTATGCCGGGTCCATGGCCTTGCAAACTGTTGCGAACTGGATGGTGGACCCTTGGGCCGGCCTGGCATAATAGAAGGCTCCCCTGAAGAAGGTAGGCTGGGAGGCGGAACCACGGTAGAGGCACAGGTGGAGTTTTCACCCTGGAGATCCGAGATCCCCCCTGGAGGAGCCCATAGGGATACGGACCACTGGGACTTAGGTGACGGCAGCGAGACTAGTGGAGAAGATGAAATCTTCACCCTGGAAGATTAGGTGACGGCAGTGAGAAGAGATGATAAGACGTTCCAGAAGTCAAGGCAGGTGGCAGGCACAGAGGGTCGGAAGCAAGCCGGAGTCAGGAAACGGAGTAACAAACCAAGGGCTGGATCAAGAGCAGTCAAAGCTGGCACAGGAACAGCAGGAGCGGATTCAGGAACAGCAGGAGCGGTTTCAGGAACAGCAGGAACCAATGCAGGGACAACAGGAACGCAACTAGACACTCTAACAGAGAAACCTCGTTGCAAGGCAGCTCCATACAGGCAGAATCCGGCTTAAATACTTTGCCGGCATGTGACGTCATCCAGGGGACTGTCCAGCACTTCCGGGTGCTGGACCTCTAAACAGTCCCTCCTCGCGCGCGCGTGCGCGTGCCTCAGATGGGGCGGAGTCAGGATTGGGCCTGAGCGGCATCTCCCTCGTGGAAATGCTGGTGCAACGCGGCCCAGAAGGCCCGAAACACAGCAGTTCCCGACGCGGCTTGGAGTGGAGGAAATCAGGTAAGGACCCGGTTGCTAGGCTAGAGACCGGGACCGCAACATGGAGAACGCCAAATACCAAAACCAGTCACTTAATGACTCTCTATCTGCCACAATGCTTACAAGACACCAGAAATAAGACAGTCCAACATTGGCTCACTATTTAAATATTCAAACTGTAATCTCTTTATTAATTCCTTATTTTAAAACTAAACTCTTGTTATTTATTGTAAACCTTTCTTATAACTAAAACTTAATTTATACACCCTCCCAAGATTAAAAATCTATATGTCCACTTGTCAAGCCCACCTTATACAAAAAAACAACACATAAACTACACCAAAATGTACATAAATAGACACATCCCACATGCATATTCACAAAAAAGAAAAAGACAAAAAGACTACAAAACAAAAAAAACACAAAAGGAGAAAACACAAATAAATGCAGCTGTAATCAATGTATTCAATCCAAAATGTGAATATGCCTATACTGACAATTTCACTGCAGCATCAATGTTTCAGAGGCTAAATTCTTGCAAATCCTGCAGTCTTTACAGTCTTGACTCTATTCCTATTGGGCTCAAAACATGTGGTAAAAACCCTCAGGAGAACTCGCAGTTCCTATGGTCACAACAGTTCTTACGGACCTGACTGCACTCCAGTTGGGTTCAGAACAAATAATAGTGCTTGTAGTATCAGCCTGGTCACATACAACTCTGCAACTATAACTGCCTCCAGTTCTATACACATTTTTCAGAGATCCATGCCGGCAGAGCAGATGATAGCAGCAAATGTAATGTGAAATTGACATTTTCTCTTCAGATGAATATTTGAAAGGGCGTCTCAACCTTCAATGCTCAAACTCATTTAGAATCACTTTCATAGTCACACACCCGATGCTGCAGCATTTCGGCAGTTAACAACTGCCTGCATTAGGGAATAAGCTTAATCATTCTAAAAAAAACCAGACAAAACACAACTAAATGACATTGGTGGGCCCGCAGCAGAATTAATGGAGCCCACCTTTAACGGCAGCGAGCCCAAAAGCAGAGCGAGCGGAGGATGGGGGGGGGGGAGCCCGGCGATGGCCGATCACAACCCCTCTTTTTCCCGCATGCATCACCTACCTATGGCGCCCCTTCTCACTGGACGAGGGGGAAGGGCCTCAGCCCGGCCCTGAGAGCGGGGTCCTGACGTCATCGGGGACGCCGGCGGCACCGTCCGATGACATGCCATGCCCCTTTAAAGGGGCTGAACACGCGGCAGGCAACCCCTTTGCCCTGAGCAGCACGAGCGAGCAAGATCGACAAGAGTGCGGGCACGAGCGAGGAGAGCTGCGGCATTTCCAGATTCCCTCTCTCGCATTGCCGGGCCTCGGAGCGCAGGTTGGTGATAAAAAAAAACTGTTTTTCTTGTTTTGCCAATGCGGAGGAGTCGCTGCCTCCACTTGGCGGGTGGCCTACCTAGCGAGGAGCGGCTGTCCCCCCCTCCATGCGACGGGGTCTTCCCTCCGCCCGGGGGTCCCTCTCCTGCCATCCGATCGCACTCGATCGCTCGCCGAGGCTTGTGCCACGGCGATAGTGCAGTTGTTTTCCGCGGCGGGCCAAGGGACCATTCGCCTCGTGCGCCATCCCCCCCCCCCCCCGATGGCGCCTGTTCTGCGCATACTGGCCAGAGCTTGTGTGTGTTTCTTGGTTTGGTCGTCCCAGGTGCGCGGGCGTTCGCATTCCTGTTTTCTTTTCGCGAGGAGTTGTCCGGCCCGAGTGGTGCTCGGGTGGGAGCGATAGGTGCATGGTTCGCTCTGGGAGGTTTCTTGGTCCTTGTCCTAGCCGCGGTCCCGCTTGCTCGCACAGCGAGGCAAGTGGCGCTGCCCCCCCTTCAATTAAAAAAAAAAATATGCGGGGAGTTTTACCTACATGCGCAGTGCTCACACTGGCCACCATGGGTTTGAATCCCACTGAGGGAGGGAGGACGAAAGCTGGTACTAGTCAAGCTTTTCCCAGGGCCCGTGTCACCAGACGTTCGTTCAAAAAAAAAACAAAAAACAAATAACTTGTCTGCCATGGGGGTTCGCAATATTCAATCCCCCCCCCCCCCACTCACCCCACCAGGCGGGGGCTGTGGGCAGGTGTGGGCTGTGGCTGCACCTCAAAAGAAAGGGTGGGGGGGTGACCATGCATGTATCAGGGTTAATTAGGGATTTCCTATAGCCATTTGCATACACGCTGTTAATCAGTAAGGCAGTTACCAGGCATATGTCTCCTATAATCCAGTATGTTGAGCACATAGCATAATGGTTCAAAGCAGTAGTACATGAACAAGAAGACCATGGTTCAGACCCTCACAATGATGCAAAAAAAAAAATAAAATAAAAATTTTTAAGTAACCATATCAGCAAGGGACGCTGAGCAGCGAGATCTGGGCTCATGCCCCCATGCCGCTATATTTCACCTTTGCTACATACAGTTCGCTAACAATTTGTTTGCTATTATTCATCATCCTTTAATAAATAATTTCCCCCTCTCTTTTCCTTTTCCCTCCATTTCCTTTCAGGACCTGCTATGCCCGGTCATTGATAATTGTCATAAATAAGTGTTTACTCTAACTTTTCTTTACATCTCCATCGCTAGCAGGTTACCTTACAAGCCAGTTGCAACATGGAGACTCGCAGATCCGGCAGAAAGGGATTAGCAAAAGGAAAGAAAAACCCCAAGCAGGACAACACTATCCCCGCAAAGAAAAATGAGGCCTCAAAAAATAGAGGTAGAAGTCGGACACTCAGGGGGAAGAATCGAAAGTCCAATACCGGCCAGGCAACACCCACTGCTCCAACCCACGACGCGGTGCCCGACTTGACGGTCGGCATCCCCGCAGAGGAGCCAGTAGGGGTGTGCATTCGTTTTGAACTTAAATGTAAAACGCAACTTTTTTTTTTTTTAACTTAAAAAAGTGATGAGGCGAAAACAATCGGATTTCCAACTTATTCAACATAGCTATGTTGAATAAGTTGGAAATCGCGATTGTTGATCCGAAATAAAAATTTAAACCCCTCACCCTCCTTAATCCGCCCCCCAAGACTTACCAAAACTCCCTGGTGGTACAGTAGGGAGTCAGGACGCCATTTCTGAACTCCTTTGCGAGGAGCACGTGACGTCGGCGTCACGTCGGAGTGACGCGGCGTCACGTGATTCCCCACGCGATCGCTCCGGGGTCCCTCGTTGCACCCAAAAGGAACTTTTGGCCAGCTTGGGGGGGCCTCCTGACCTCCTGACTCCCCCAAGCTGGCCAAAAGTTCCTTTTGGGTGCAACGAGGGTCCCGGAGCGATCGCGCGGGGAATCACGTGACGCCGCGTCACTCCGACGTGACGCCGACGTCACGTGCTCCTTGCAAAGGAGTTCAGAAATGGCGTCCTGACTCCCTGCTGTACCACCAGGGAGTTTTGGTAAGTCTTGGGGGGGGGGATTAAGGAGGGTGAGGGGTTTAAATTTTTATTTGCACGTATGGACATAGACTCAACTTATGGAATTCTCCATATGTCCATATTGACCGCAAATGGGACCCCCCTTTCGACTTATGGACTTATGAACATAAACCTTTGCTCTGCACATCCCTAGGAGCCAGTAGTACATACCGCAGCCCCTCAGTTTACCCCAGATGCAAGGATACCGTTACCAGTTAGAGGTGGGGGCGACAGTTTGCTGCGCCAGGAGTACTACCCACCTCAAGGATTACAGCCCAGATGCCCTCCTCAAGGATTCCAGCACAGATGGGAACTGCAGATTCCTGGCTACGGATCAACAGGATACCAGGAAGAAGACAATTGTTGGTATCCAAGGCCTCCGTGGGAGGGTGACACAAGGAACAATAGACTCCATTGGAATCTCAAAGAGGGGCAGTATCGAGTAATGAACCGAAGATATTATGACCAGCCGCCGTGGTGGTATTGGTGACCACCTCCGAGCGCAGACTGCGATCAAGGGAGAGAGCCGCCTCGACAGACGAGACCTGCACCTGACAACAACCGACATACCGGTGCAGCCGAACCTGAGGTGGAGCATCCTTTCATTAACACCACAGACATCACGCCCGCGGCTCTGGATGAACTACCAAGACAGGACGAGACCACAGTAGCTACAGACAGTCGTGCCAACGACGACATACCGTCTACCAGCTCACAGGTCGATAGAAGCCAAGGCAGCTGGGAACACGAGATCGGTGAGTCGGTAGTTAACGTTAAACACCCAGATGCAGTTACTGGTACGTCACGAAAAAGGTCAAAACACAGGCCGAAGCGCAGGCGCAGATCTACTTATAGCTCTAGTAGTGATTCCTCTACCTCATCCTCTGACTCATCCACAGACAGTGACCGGCAGGTCACCCCCAATGTAATAGAAAAGGAGTCCAGGGGCCTGCCAGCTCTCACCACTCTGTCCGAGTTGTGGGAGGGAGTGCCAAAAAAATTAAGAAAAAAAATCAGAAAACGCAAATATATAGATATTTTCTCAATTTTCCACGGTCGACGAAAACCGGAAGAGCAGAAAAAATGCAGGGCCGCTTCAACAACATTGAGCAAGGAATCAAAAATACCAAAAACCATTGTCAACTGGGCCATGGCTTTCATGTTCATGACAAGCGTTGTAGGCCACCATGATCCCACGCAATACGGTCCAATGTTAAGTTACGCAGTCACCATCTTGAAGGCATATCAGCAGCACGAGAATTGGGCTTGGCTCAATTACGACAAACAATTCCGGGATAAGATGGAAGAGAACCGTTTTATGACATGGGGTACACAAGATGTGAGCCTATGGATCAACCAGATGACGCGCAAACCCTCCGACCTATCAACCAGGTCACGGTTTACAAGGAGGACATCCCCCCCTCCCCGATTCATGACAAAGCAACTGCGGTCCCAGGACAGTACATGCTGGAGGTTTAACAAGTCAGGCTGTTCCTTTCCCGACTGCAAATATAAGCATATTTGCACTGATTGCGCCCTACCACACCCATTATCAAGATGTCCCAAAAAGCAGGCCGCAGGGAGTAAGCCAAAAGTCATCCCAAACGGCTCCATTTGAAAAAGCTAATTCCCCGGTAAGATTGGAAGCCATGCAACCATGGCTTAATATATACCCCAATCAGCAAAAAGCCCACAAATTGGCCATGGGTTTTCATCAAGGTTTCCCTATACCCTTCCAGGGAAACATAGCAGAGATCAACACGAGCAATGCTCGCTCGGCATCGCAGCACAAGGATATTGTCCAAGATAAATTAGATTCCGAAATCAGACACGGAAGAATTGCAGGTCCATTCCAAGATCCACCTTTTCCACACATGATTTGTTCACCATTGGCGGTCATTCCAAAAAAAGAAAAAGGAAAGTATCGACTCATTCAAAATTTCTCATACCCCCCAGGTCGGTCGGTCAACGATCACATACCGCAAGAGGAGTGCACAGTACAATATGCTTCCTTCGATTCGGCGGTAGCCTTGGTTCAAACTTGCGGCCGCGGAGCCCTGATGGCAAAAGAAGACATCGAATCTGCATTCAGATTACTCCCGGTGCACCCGGAAAGCTTTGTTTATAATTTCTGTACTCAGGGCCAGGGCAACAAGAACACTTCGACTCAGCAAGAGGTTTAAAATTTAGTTTATTTGGCTTTTTAAAGAAGAGTCAAAGACAAGTGTTCCTGGGAGATGCTATATGCCCTCTATCTGTAATAACTAGCATCTCAATGAATATATGACATGCCCTGACTTATATAATCAAAATACAGCACTACCAAAGTTTCCAGAATCATGTAACTGCCCACAACCTCATTTACAAAAACACATGATGCTGTTGTCATGACAATCTATCATGTATAGAAAATGCTTGTGAGGACACCCTTCATTCATTTGTAAAAATCATATTCTTTACTTGTCTTCCCTGAAACCACCCTTCCACCATAAAAGTTCCTTTATCAACACGGCTTTGATGCACTCTGTTCTTCTGTTCTTCTCTTGATATTCTTTGTTGTGTAAACAGATAGCAAGTCTCTGGCCTGAATAGGAAGCTCGGCATGAATTCCGTTTTCTGGAGCCAAGACTTAATTAAAACTGTAACTTTAAAAGAAGAATCTTTTCACCTGGCTCCTGTCCGTTGAGATATGCATTTGTAAGACAAAAGCTTGCATCCTGGTTTCATGCGAACCCAGCTTCAGTGTATTATGAAGTAAATGTTGCCATTGAATATGTTGGTGCCAGTAGGTCTACCTCAGAGACATTCTGCAAGTCATGCTCAGAAAGGCACTCAAAGTTCATTCACCTCTGACAGGCCACAGTACAGCAGAGGCGTCTGGGTATTTTTCCTTCCTAATATTGTGTATCTGATCAATCATATTCTTCATTTCCCTCTTGGAACACCGTTAATGGACAGGTGTTCCATCAACCAGTCTTCGATGATGAGCCATGACAAAGGAACTTAAAGTGTGTGTCCTAACCACTAACCTTGGTATTTATCAGGTGTAGTGCATAGATGTGTGTCCCTCTAGATTCCTAATTAATATGAATGATACTCCCACAAGCATTCACTAGTTACTCAATCAATAACATCCAAACTAATTTTCACTAGGTAGCTATTAGCTCTATAATGGAGCTATACAGATACCTGCATTATAAAAAGGCCCTACTTCATAATAGCATGATCACATATGTTATCTTTCAGAGTCAAATAATTACATACTAGTGGTATAACATATAAAGATAAGTACACAGAGAGACCAGTATGAAAGTACTATGTTTCTCATATTATACTAGGTATACTGGGCAAATCTTTTCAATGAATATTGTTGTTTTAAACAACTACCCAGGATAATATTTATTAAAATGGCAAGCAGGGATATAATCAATGCACCTTACCAGAAAAGTAAAGAAACCAATAGAATAAAAGAAACAAGAATCAATAGAAGAACTCATACTGTGTTGTGCATACATGATGTGGGATGAATTATAAAGGTGTTGCAAAGCATAAGACATATGCTAGTCATATGCTGCAGTGATGGAAGATCAAATACAAAGGCATATGCATGATAGGCAAAGGCATAGCAAAAGTCCGAAACATCATACTAATTCTGTAGGGTATTTATAGTGCTATCCAGTATTATGACAACAACCTGTAGCAGTGAAAGCCCTCACTGTATGAACAGTCCTAATTTACTTGTGACAGTCATATGTCCAAGAGATAATACAGCTGTGGATGGCAAGGTTTCTAAACCAATGTCAGTCGAGGGGTATTAGTTATTAAGGTAGATGAGGGCTAGTAATACTGCTTTGTTTTCAGGTACTTCTAGAGAAGTGGGGCTAATACCCTTCTTAGATGATGGTAAGTCTAAGTGTAATTGGGAATAATCATAAAAACAAGTAAAGCTGACACTATGAGAAAGTCTTTAGCATATTATGTGAACTAAAACAAAATAATGTACTTTGCAGAATTGATAAACCATCAGTGTGAGTCTTTGCACAGGGAAAGGAAGGAATGTCATACAAATAAAAGACAGAAATAAGGAAAATTATATCTTCCCCTTTGGAATCCTAAATGGAAACAAACTAGCTTATAAACAGAATATTTTAAGTCACAGATAGGGTTTCTAGTAAAAGGGCCAAAATAAGAAGAAAAGAACAATAAGCAATTAGTATACCAAAAGATATAGTAATAGAATGTTACAGATCCCCATGACAGAGCTCCTCATATGTAAGGTATGTATTTCTTTCAAGGAGAACAATCTCATAATAAGCATCACAGGATACACTAGTAAGAAATCTTTGTGAAAGAAAGTGAAACAGTCATTAGGTAAAATCTAGTAAATAGTGTCATAATACAAAGATATTCAAAGACGGGTTCAGCGAAGAAGTTAGAATAAAAAAATAGAATATTGAGATATTAAAGATCAGCAAAGTGATTACCATAAGAGCAAGCTGCAAAACAAAAGAATAGGAATAGCTTATAACTTATGCTGGTGTGGAAGAGAAACATAAAGAGATCTCCCTCTTGAACCCTGAATTATCATATTGGAATCGCACTGAAACACATCACCCTCTATGTGATCGAAGCAGCTTCCATAGATAAAGATAAAAAACCTAGTATATATGCATTTAGCGGATTCAGCATATAAGTATTATAAAGTCTAAGACTGGAAAATACTACTTAACTTGGAACATACAAACTAATAAAAACAGCATCACTTCAGATGATATCATTAACTTGAACACCTAAGTACTGGCAGAGAATGAAAGAACCTAATTCTGCATAAAGTCATTCCCACAGAACAAGAAAAAAGCAAAAATCAGGTAAAAATCAGGTATAAATTGTAAGCCTTGCAGTCCATATAATATGTAAGAACGTCTGTGACCAAGAATAATTTCTGCATTCAGTGCGTATATAGTTCTTTTAGTAGGATTCAGTGATGGCAGAGTAGAATCTCTTAGCTCATTAGATTAGATGCATGTGTATGGATTCAAACCTAAATAAAAGTACACAAAATCCGATTAAGTAGTAAGAAAATACTATTATATCACGTACTCCCTATATTTAATTTGCAAAATAATCCACACATTATTTCAAAACATCATGCAATGGTCCAGACCACAAACATAAATACTCAAACGTTATATTAAAACATATATGTCACAGCACTGACCACATAATGCATGCATTCATTCATTCCTCATTGTACACATATAACATAGAACAGACAACATGACAAACTTTGAGCTCAAAAAATTAAAAAGTACTTAAAAAATATAAAAGAATTGGATCGATCCACAAAAGAAAACAAAAACTCAGGATGAAAAGTAGAATAGATCTATTAAAAATGAAAAAGGAATCAAACTGGAATAAACTGTATTCTTCATCTCCCATAGAACAGAGACAGATGTGCTTTGTAGGGGTGTGCATTCGTATTGAACATAAAGGTAAATGCTACTTTTTTTTTTTTAACTTAAAAAAAGTGATAAGACATAAACGATCGGATTTCCAACTTATTCAACATAGCTATGTTGAATAAGTTGGAATCGCGATTGTTGATCCAAAATAAAAATTTAAACCCCTCACCTTCCTTAATCCCCCCCCAAAGACTTACCACAACTCCCTGGTGATCCAGCGAGGAGTGAGGACGCCATTTCTGAAAGCCTTTCCGAGGAGCACGTGACGTCGGCGCCACGTCGGAGTGACGCGGCGTCACGTGATTCCCCGCGGGTTCGCGCTGGAACGCTCGTTCGGCCCAAAAGGAACTTTTGGCCAGCTTGGGGGGGGTCAGGAGGCCCCCCCAAGCTGGCCAAAAGTTCCTTTTGGGCAGTGACGCGGCGTCACGTCACGCCGCGGGGAATCACGTGACGCGGCGTCATGTGATTCCCCGCGAGTTCCCTCCGGCACCCTCGTTCGGCCCAAAAGGAACTTTTGGCCAGCTTGGGGGGTGTCAGGAGGCCCCCCCAAGCTGGCCAAAAGTTCCTTTTGGGCCGAACGAGCGTTCCGGCGCGAACCCGTGGGGAATCACGTGACGCCGCGTCACTCCGACGTGACGCCGACGTCACGTGCTCCTTGCAAAGTTGGTCAGAAATGGCGTCCTGACCCCGCTGGACCACCAGGGAGTTGTGGTAAGTCTGGGGGGGGGGGATTAAGGAGGGTGAGGGGTTTAAATTTTTATTTGCACATATGGACATATACTCAACTCATTGAATTCTGTTTATGTCCATATTGACCGCAAATGGGACCCCCCTTTGGACATATGGACATATGAACTTAAACTTTTGCTCTGCACATCCCTAGTGCTTTGTGCTTTGGTACCCTGGAAAGAAATCTAATATATGACAGTTAATATAATGATTAAAATTAAATTTAAAAATGACATTACAGGTTCCTTAAAAGTCAAACTGCTGTTATACCTTAATTCAGCAAAAAGCAGTCATAAAGCTACTTTCCTTTCTATGATGGTCCACCTCTAGGAGGCGCTGTCCCCTGTGATAAGAGCTACTTCCTTTTACAAATCTAAAATCCTTTTTTTTTTTTTCTATGCTTGTAAACTCCTAACTCGCTTTCTAAAAGAGAAACTTAAAACAGACAACTTTGCACTTAATTAGAAGTCATTTTATTTCCATCCAATATGCATATGTTCCACAAAGTTCATACTACCAAATCCTGTAAATACCCTAAATAAAAATATGAATCATTTCCAAAAGCACAGACATATCAGCTAGGAGTCTGGAAGTCTTTTTCAATAAAAGGATGGCACATACTAATATGCATTAACCAAAAGTTTTTTCTTACTGGCACATAAATAGATAATAGGCATTGCTGCTTAACTCTCTGCTGTTCACCGTCTCACAATCTTTCTCCTTTACATATCGTCTAAACAGGCCACAATACAAACGGTCAATACCTGAACTCCCATCAAAATAAACCACCTAATTCATTCCCTTTCTTCTAAAAGTTAGCATCTAATGAGATATAATCAAAACTGAGAAATATCTATTATCCTTACTGTTGCATAAAGTTCATACATATTAGTGCCTTCTGTTTGTTTTCTGTCCTGTGTTTAATTTAAAATAGCTCATATCTGCACACAATTGTTCAAAAGCAAACCCATGATAAAAGATTTAAATGCAACTGACCCACATTTTTATTTCTCTACTTCTACCAAAACATTCTAAATGTCCCACCACACAGCCTTCTGCATATGCATTATGTCACTGTGACGCCACAGTAAGCACTTTACCTACCTACATCATCATAAAAGTAATCTCTTCCCTCTTTAAAATTACGTCATCTCTCATCCCTAATATTCACTTTCCCCATACTTTCAACACAAATTTCTGTTTTCACATTAAACAGATCAATTCATTAGCCCCTCTTCTATCACCTTTGCACTCCGTCCTGTAACATACTCAAACCTCAAACCTCTTACCTCAGCAGAACTGTAAAATCCATTGTAAAAAGTGACTCCCATGTTTTTTTTTTTTTCTTTCTTTCTTCTCAAACACATTCCTAAGGGGGGGTTCACCTCCTCTCCGCCAAACAACTGTTACACTCAATGAATAGGTTGGTTTAAGTGATAAAGCACTTAAACAGATCATTTCATTAAAATGGCATCACTCTCATTTAGTATATTTATAGATTATTTTCCTTTCTATCTCTCTGCCTATGCACTGACCAAAGAAAAAACATCCCTTTCCAATGATAAATCAAATCTGATTATGAATGGCTTTAAATAAACACAGTTTCATGCTTTCTAAATGTAAACCCACCGCACATTGTGCTAAGATCTCTTCACAATAAACCCTCATTACTAACACAATTCTAAAAATGTAGATGCCAATATAAGCATCTCTACATTCCTGGTAAGAAAATATGTATTAAAACTAGCTGGACAAACCGACGAGCCACTCGTTCTCCTTCTGCCATCATTGCTATATTTCTATGTTTACTGTAAACATAAGAGTCCTTGTAGCCAGCCATGGCTACATCATTCAGCCCTGTACCTTGAGGGGGAGAAAACAAAACAGCCTAGAACTGAAAGATTCCTTTCTTTGATTAATGATACCCTAACAACAATCACGCGTTAACTCCAAAGCAAACTTAAATATGAACTTATAAAAATTAATCTCATGGACTAAAATAAACTGGATGCATTTATGTACCTCTGATCACAGACAGCTGTAAACTATAATATCCAGCCATGCAGTTTCTAGTTTTAAAAAACACCGCATTTTTTTTTTAATGGTTTTCAACTCCTGCTTTCTCTCTGCCCAAAAAATGCCTACTGCTCCAATAAAACAAATATCCATTTTAGGTTTAACTACAATCACTAAACGCTAATCAAAGAAGGAAAAGAAAGAAATTAACCACATGTAACCTGCTGTAAAAGATTAAAGCCATTAGCACCTTCCTGTACACACAACAAACAACCAAACTTTGGTAAAAATCCACTAACTAAAAACTCTTTATCATACTAATAATAACTTTCAAACTTACCCAATTTAACTTATTCCCTCTTCTTCCTTTCAAAGCGACTGTACTGCAGTGAAAAAATCTCTCCCGTACTCTCCCAGGTGTAACTTGAAACTGCTACCTAGCCAGAAACCATGCGGTCTGAGGACAAAAGAACCCTGTTGCTACCGAAACCTGTTTTTTTCAACTGTTCATTCTGAAGAGAGCATAACTTAATTTGGATTTTATTCAAATCATCAACTCATGTCCTGTCTCCCTAACATATATTAAAGAACATTTTGCAAAAAAATATTCTGAACCCGATGTACCCTGTACAACAAATAAAATAAAAACATTGATACTTACAGATTTTTCCTTTTTTTTTTTTCTCGTTACATACTCACAAATGGGATCCTGCAGCTTAAAACGTCATTCCACATCTTCTCTGAACTCATAATTCTCCAGGATAACCTCCAGCCCACCTGGGAAACTCATCTTGGATGAAAAGAGCCAAAACATCCAAGAACCTAGAGCCATGTTTGTCCACCAAACATAACACTAACGCTAATAATATTTATAATACAACAGCTATTAAAGTCCCATCTGGGGTGCCAAAATGTTTATAATTTCTGTACTCAGGGCCAGGGCAACAAGAACACTTTCGACTCAGCAAGAGGTTTAAAATTTAGTTTATTTGGCTTTTTAAAGAAGAGTCAAAGGCAAGTGTTCCTGGGAGATGCTATATGCCCTCTATCTGTAATAACTAGCATCTCAATGAATATATGACATGCCCTGACTTATATAATCAAAATACAGCACTACCGAAGTTTCCAGAATCATGTAACTGCCCACAACCTCATTTACAAAAACACATGATGCTGTTGTCATGACAATCTATCATGTATAGAAAATGCTTGTGAGGACACCCTTCATTCATTTGTAAAAAATTCATATTCTTTACTTGTCTTCCCTGAAACCACCCTTCCACCATAAAGTTCCTTTATCAACACGGCTTTGATGCACTCTGTTCTTCTCTTGATATTCTTGTTGTGTAAACAGATAGCAAGTCTCTGGCCTGAATAGGAAGCTCGGCATGAATTCCGTTTTCTGGAGCCAGGACTTAATTAAAAAAACTGTAACTTTAAAAGAAGAATCTTTTCACCTGGCTCCTGTCCGTTGAGATATGCATTGTAAGACAAAAGCTTGCATCCTGGTTTCATGCGAACCCGCTTCAGTGTATTATGAAGTAAATGTTGCCATTGAATATGTTGGTGCCAGTAGGTCTAACCTCGAGACATTCTGCAAGTCATGCTCAGAAAGGCCTCAAAGTTCATTCACCTCTGACAGGCCACAGTACAAGCAGAGGCGTCGGTATTTTTCCTTCCTATATTGTGTATCTGATCATCATATTCTTCATTCAGCTTCCCTTATTGGCTTCAAATTCAATCACCAGTATTTCTTCGATAAATGCATGCCCATGGGATGCTCCGTCTCCTGTGCCGACTTCGAGCTATTCAAGCTCTTTCTTACACGGGTAACAGAACAGCGCACAGCTTCCCATAACATAATCCATTACCTTGATGATTTCCTTTTCGTTGGGCAAGAGAATCCACTCCTGCTCCGAACACCTCACAGAATTTCAAAAAAATTTACCGCTGAATTTGGGATCCCCCTAGTGCACAGTAAAACGGGAAGGCCCTGCAACCATTATTTCCTTCCTCGGGATTGAGATTGATTCCAATCGAATGATAGCCAAAACTCCCAGACGAGAAAGTCAGCAAGCTAAGATCAATCATCCAGCAAGTGGCCACATCAAGAAGATTACTCTACGGGTACGCAATCCATCCTGGGTTCGCTAAACTTTGCCTGCCGAGTCATCCCCATGGAACGTTCATTCATGAGGGCGACTGGCAGCAGCAACCATGGAATACAGCGACCCACCACTTCCTGCGTAATCCAAGCCCATCCGTGACGATTTTGCCATATGGAACTCATTCCTCAATGAAGTTTAATGGAAGATCAGTGCTACAAGGGAGCGCCACTGTTCCAACGTATATCTAAATATTCACACCGATGCATCAGGAGCGTGGGGGTTTGGCGCCATCTGTCAAAATTCCTGTGCGCAGAGAAGTGGCCAGACGATTGGATAACTAGGGGTATCACAAGGAACATTACCTTCCTTGAACTATTTCCCATATGGGTAACTCTGGTACTTTGGCGTGAAAAGCTACGAAATAAGTACATAGTTTTTCGGGTGCGATAATCAGGCAGTGGTGCAGGTACTGAACGCGCAAACAGCCAAGTGTCCCATGGTGGTCACGTTACTCAGAGAAATCGTTTTAGAAGGCATTGCATACTACATCATGCTGCGTGCTAGACATGTGCCAGGAATATCTAACGGCGCAGCTGATTCCCTTTCCCGTGCTAAATGCGCTCTCTTTCGCAAGCATGTACCAGCGGCAGAAGACGTGGGAACACAAATGCCTGCACGATTATGGAACATTGGTCGACTAACACACAAGATCTAATATGCAGATCTCTGGCCCTTCCACCTGGAATTCCTACTGCTGGCCGCCGCCAAATTCCTACTACTGACCATCGCCAAATTCCTAATGCAGAACGGTTGGCAATCGGGCCCCATAAGCGACGACCTGATGGTAAAATTCATTGCGTCCTCAAAAGAAGACGGCATCACACGGAACACGGTCATCAAACATATGGCTGGCTTTGCATTCTTTACCAAAGCTAGGGGCTGTGGTGACCCCTCCAAGTCCTTCCTTATCAAGAAAGTAATGTCTGGATGGGCGAGGCAAGCGGGTCATGCCAAAGATAGCAGACATCCCATCACGCATGATTTGCTCAGAGCGCTGTGGACACAGTTATCTTCCATCTGCTCATCTCGTTCGAATCCCTACTCTTTCGCCTTGCCTTTTCTCTGGCATTCTTCGGTGCATTCCGTGTCAGCGAACTAGTGGCCGAGAACAGAGGGGATAAAGGACGGACCGGGCTACTAGCGAAGAATGTGGTATGGACCCCAAAGAAAATAACCATTACCATACACAAGTCAAAGACCGACCAGGAAGGAAGAGGTACCACGCTAATCACTCTCAAAAGTTCCTGCCTGTGATACATGCCCAAACGACAACATGAGGCAGTATATGGCAGTGCGGCCTACTGGTGGTGAGCACCTGTTTGATTCACGCGGACGCATCACCTCTTTCCAGATTCCAATTCACTGCAATTTAAAAGCATCTGTCACAAAAATGAAGTTGGACCCAAAAAAAGTTCCACATCACATTCCTTCAGGATTGGTGCAGCCACAAGCGCAGCGCAAGCCGGTTTACAATTCGAGGCTATCAAGCAAATTGGGCGCTGGAGATCCAGTGCCTTCAACTCTTACGTCCGGCTGGACAAGGTCTACTCGGCAAACAAGCATTCATAACCACTTGAATAACAGCATTCTTAATTGTCTTTCACAGATGGGATGAAGCAACAGAATATTGCATGGATTATCGGACATTCTACGTCTGATTGGGCAGCTAAGAAAGCTCGTGACCGGCCTTACGGAAATTGCAAGAGGACCTTGCAAAACTGGGAGACTTGGAATGGAAATGGCAAATGAAATTTAATGTGGGACAAATGTAAAGTGATGCACTAGGGAAGAGTAACCCAAATTATAGCTACATATTGCAAGATCCAACATTAGGAATCACCAATCACGGTCGCCCGTATGACATAGTGAGGGCAAAGGTAGCGCCGGTGCCATTTTGAAGATTGGCAATACGGCCCGCGTGCAGGAGGGTCGCTCCCGGACCCCCGCTGGGACTTTTGGCAAGTCTTGTGGGGGTCAGGAGGTCCCCCAAGCTGGCCAAAAGTCCCTGGGGGTCCAGCAGGGGTCCAGGGGCGATCTCCTGCATGCGTGATGTCGGGAGCCAGGAACCAAAATGGCGCCGGCGCTACCTTTGCCCTGTCACATGATAAGGGCAAAGGGCCACCGGCGCCATTTCTCAACTCAGCCGTGGCCAGAGAGCTGGAGATCGCGTCGGGACCCCCCCACTAGACCCCAGGTAATTTAAAAACATTTTGGGGGGATTCGGGAGGGTGGGTGGGATTTGTTTTAAAGGTTTGGGATGGGTTTAGGGGTTTTTTTGGTGTGCCGGTTTTTCCCACCCCTCCCCGATTTAAGATTTTTAACGATTTTTAAAAAAAAAACAAAACACGACGATCAGATTTCCCACCCCCCCCAGCCAAAATTGATCGTTAAGACGATCGATCACACGATTCACACCTCTACTAACCAATAAAGCTAAAAGAGGTTACTATGGTGAAACAGATTCATGGGGTAATAGTTTAATTCTAAATTGCTCTTTGAGGTTGTAAAACACTTAAGGACCTGTCATCTTCCATATCAAAAAAACTATAACTTCTCAAAGCCGCTTGCAATGAATATGTCACATCATTTTAAACAAAATCAATGTCAAAAACTCAGTTCTCAATCTGTTCTTCTACAAAAGCACCAGAAGATCCACAAAACCAGATTAAGTGGTTCACATTCAACAGAGTAACTAATCTCAAAATAAATCATAATCGTTGCTAAAATTAATCCTACTA